>NC_053027.1:23401637-23608324 GCF_003073215.2 Triticum urartu | reverse complement strand
GAATTCTCTGTCGACCCAGAGTAAACTACTTTGGTTGAACCTGATCTTTTCCATGACTATGACACTAAAACTATTATGGCACATCTTACTAAATTAAATGATATATATGGCCACCCTATTTGCTCATGATGAAAAAATTCGCTATTACAATATTCTCAAGTTATTTCCTTTCTTGTCAAAGGGTGATGCTAAGGTATGGTTTATGATACGTCTCTAACCTATCTATAAATTTTTATGGTTCCATGTTGTTATATTATAATTCTTGGATGTTTTATATTCATTTTATATTAACTTTATATCATTTTTGTCACTAACCTATTGACGTACTACCCAGTGCCAGTTGTTGTTTTTTGCTTATTTCTTACTTTGTAGAATATCCATACCAAACGGAGTCGAAATGCCACGAAACTTTTTGAAGATTTTGTTCTGCCCGGAAGACAACTTGCACTAGTACGCGTCGGTGCTATGCAAATGGTCTTTTACCCTTTTCCGCGACAGCATTTGGAACCGTCGCCTAGTGAGTGACGGTGATAGGGGGGGTCGTTCCCACACGACCCAAAAACCGTCGAGGATATGCCCTCCTAGCACACACGCTCGGCAAAATGAGGTCGTGTGCGACCGGCGAGCCCTCAAATACGGAAATACATACAATAGGGCTGAAAACACAATCATACAGGCGAATGATACGTCTCCAACGTATCTATAATTTATGAAGTATTCATGCTATTATATTGTCCATCTTAGATGTTTAATGGGCTTTACTATGCACTTTTATATTACTTTTGGGACTAACCTATTGACCCAGAGCCCAGTGCCAGTTCCTGTTTTCCCCTTTTTTCAGTGTTTCGAAGAAAAGGAATATCAAATGGAGTCGAAATGGAATGAAACCTTCTGGAGAAGTTATTTTTGGAAGGAAAGCAACCTGATAGACTTGGAGTGCACGTCAGGAAAGAAACGTGGGAGCCACGAGGTAGGGGGTGCGCCCACCCCCCTAGGGCGCGCCCTCCACCCTCGTGGCTCCCCTGACGTACTTCTTCCTCCTATATATAGCCATATACCCTGAAACAATTAGAGAGCATAATAGATCGGGAGTTCTGCCACCAGAAGTCTCCGTAGCCATAAAAAACCAATCGGGACCCTGTTCCGGCACCCTGCCGGAGGGGGATCCATCACCGGTGGCCATCTTCATCACCCCGGCGCTCTCCATGACGAGGAGGGAGTAGTTCACCCTCGGGGGCTGAGGGTATGTACCAGTAGCTATGTGTTTGATCTCTCTCTCTCGTGTTCTTGATTTGGCACGATCTTGATGTCTCGCGAGCTTTGCTATTATAGTTGGATCTTATGTTTCTTCTCCCCCTCTACTCTCTTGTAATGGATTGAGTTTCCCCTTTGAAGTTATCTTATCGGATTGAGTCTTTAAAGATTTGAGAACACTTGATGTATGTCTTGCCATGCGTATCTGTGGTGACAATGGGATATCACGTGATTCACTTGATGTATGTTTTGGTGATCAACTTGCGGGTTCCGCCCATGAACCTATGCATAGGGGTTGGCACACATTTTCGTCGTGATTCTCCGGTAGAAACTTTGGGGCACTCTTTGAGGTTCTATGTGTTGGTTGAATAGATGAATCTGAGATTGTGTGATGCATATCGTATAATCATACCCACAGATACTTGAGGTGAAATTGGAGTATCTAGGTGACATTAGGGTTTTGGTTGATTTGTGTCTTAAGGTTTTATTCTACTATGAACTCTAGGGCTGTTTGTGACACTTATAGGAATAACCCAACGAATGATCCAATTATGTTATTATTGTTGAGAGGACTTGCACTAGTGAAAATATGAACCCTAGGCCTTGTTTCCTATCATTGCAATACCGTTTATGCTCACTTTTATCATTAGTTACCTTGCTGTTTTTATATTTTCAGATTACAAAAACCTTTATCTACCATCCATATACCACTTGTATCACCATCTCTTCGCCGAACTAGTGCACCTATACAATTTACCATTGTATTGGGTGTGTTGGGGACACAAGAGACTCTTTGTTATTTGGTTGCAGGGTTGCTTAAGATCAGAGACCATCTTCATCCTACGCCCCCTACGGATTGATAAACCTTAGGTCATCCACTTGAGGGAAATTTGCTACTGTCCTACAAACCTCTTGTAACATCCCGAATTTTCAATTTGGAATGTTATACATAGATCATTCATGCATATCGTATTTTATTGCATCTCGTTTCGCGATCCTCGAAATCATAAGCAACTCAAGGACCCTCGGAGAGAGTTGGGGATTTCCCTGTTTTCATATTTGAGTTTTATCAAATATTGAAACGAGGATTTTTGCTTTTAATTATTTTTCCCTCCGAAAATATTTCATATTAAAATATATGAGAGGAGATAATATGACTTCTCCAAAATAAATGAAATATTGGAGGAAAATGATTAAAATCAAATATTTGATTTTTCGGAGTTTATTGCTATTTTATTTGAATTAGAAAAATTGCACGTTTTCCAAAGTTGCATTTTAGGGCCAAGAAAATGTTCATCTTGTTCTAAATGTTTTATTTATACGGTGTAAATTTGTTTTTGGCACTTTTAGATTTTTATTTTATTTTCTAGGATTTTTTTTGTTTTTGTTCGGCGAAATTATTTAAAAAAACGCGCAGTGGCCGACTGGGCCGAAGCCCAGCCGAGCCGGCCCGCTCCCCGCGCCGCCGTCTCCGAGCTGGAGACCGCGCGCACCGCCACCGCCGCCCGACCCGGAGTCCGGCCGGGACTCCTCCCGCGCCTTGCCCCCTCCTCCAAGTCGTCGCCCCCTCTCTCTTTTAAGCCGCCACACCCCCCCCCCCCTTGGAGCCCGAGCCGCCCCGCCACTGCTAGCCGCCAGCCCCGCCGTCGCAAGCCGCGCCGCCGCCGGCTCGCTGTCGCGCCGCCCCACTGCCTTGCTGCTGAGCCGCCCGCCGCGCCAGACCTCGCCGGAGGTATAGCGCCGTTCGGTTTTTTAGTAAAAACCGGTTCGGTTTTCGTTAGAAAACCCTTGTTCGTTTATTTAGATCGGTTCGCCGGGTTTTTTTCGGTTTAGTTACTTTGCGGATGTTCGTCCGTACGTTCGTTTTAACGAACGGAGTTCACTCGTTAGCCGCAGACAACGAACGTTCGTTCGTTAGCCTGTTCGTCAGTTTTCTTTTTCTCGGATTTTCCGCGATTATTTTCAATCGTGATTTCTGATCTGATTTTCGTTTTAGTTTATCTTTTTGCTCGTTTGTCGGAATCAGGCGATTCAAGCGCCTAGATCTTCATCACGAAACTCTCTTTCTGTTTAACCAACTTGAAAAAGTTTTTGCTACTATAAAGTTTGACCTTAGTCTAGATTAGAAAACGGATCTTGTTTCTTTCGCAGTTTGAGTTTCGTTGCTCCGTTTGATTTGATTCTTTTCGCAAACCGGAGTTCTTAAGTTGAAGTTTCAAGTTAGATCTTCTTATTTGAGATTTACCCGTGTTTCTGTGCTCGATTGCTTATGTATGCTATTGTCTGTTTGCGATAGAACAGCCGGAGTGATAAGCGTGCTACTACGAATCCCTAGGTTTTGCGGATCATCAGCAAGGCAAGTAACACTTTGATCATACCCCTTTATCACCCAGTTTTTATGCATTAGTTCCAATCCTCAAACATTTCATGGTTAGGATGTGATTAACATGTGGGTTGGGAAGTAGTTGATGAGGTAGAACCTATTGCCCTGTTATTTATCAAACCCTTGGGAGTTACTTCTACGTGTTGCTATTATTGCTATGCTCGTAGACGTGGTTTGGTTGAGTGAAATCCATGACAGATGTGAGATTGTTAATTAATGGTTCAACTTAAGGTGGCAACTTGAATACACATCTGGGTGGATTGTTTGTTGGGCACCTGGAGAACCCAGTGTTGTCCTAGGATATCCCGGAGTACCCGTGTGATAATCATATGGTCCACCACCCAGGCTCAAAGGGATCTGAGATATTTTCATGCTAGAAATTTCCGTGTGCAGCCACAAGATATTATGGGCTCTAGCGTAGTTGAGTAAGCTGTGTGAAGCTCCCGAAGAGGTGGATCAGCAGGTAGAGGGATGCAGGTTGGTATGGTCTTCCCAGAGTAAGGGGTTAATGCTTCCGAAAAACTGTGTCTCGGTCATCTGTTTCTCAAACACCATGTAGTGCAAGAAATCCAATGGAGGAGATCGGGTCTTGTGGGGAAAAGTGTGTAAACCTCTGCAGAGTGTATAAACTAATCATGGTTAGCCGTGTCCCCGGTTATGGACATCTTGAGTATCTAGTACTTGGAGTATCATAAGTATCTCATCACTCTAAAGTAATATTGTTGGGTTGTTAATTACTTTAATTGGGATTGAGTTGGAGGAACCTTCTCAATGATGTTTCAACTACCATGATAGTTAAATAAAATCTATTCCTTTGTTGTAGGGAAAAATTTGCTTTTCGCAAAAACCATAACCATAGAGCTTTCCACCAGCCAAATATGCATTTAGTGATAGCATTATTCTCTTCATTACTCTACTGTGTTACTTTGCCAGCATATTCCATGTGCTGACCCTTTTTCGGGCTGCAACATATTATGTTGCAGACTTTTCAGACGAGGAGTAATGTTTGTTAGGTCGTTGCCATGCAGCTCAGCTATGCTGTTGGAGTTGATGGATTCACTTTATCTTCCAAGCCTTCCGCTGTTATCGTATTAGATGGCCTTAAGCCATATTTATTGTAATAAGTTCTCTTTTGAGACATTCGATGTAATAAGTGTGTGATTGCCACTCTGTTATAAATCCTCGAGTACTGTGTGTGTCAGCATTACCGATCCAGGGATGACATTGAAGCACAGAGACTTGACCGTTTGAGGTCGGGACGCTACAAGATGGTATCAGAGCACATGCTGAGTGTAGGACACAACCACTAAGCTAAAGCCCTATATCACTATTCTCTTCTCATTTCTGACTCCTCTCCATTTTCTACTCTTTAGGATGGCGGACGCAAGGAACAAGTTTGCACAACTGGATGAAGAAGCACCTTTTGGACGACACTTGAGGGAAGTCACTAGGTACCTGAACATTGGAATACCAAGTTTCACCGAGACTTAGAACGCCACTTTACTACAAGAGGAGCGATGGATGATTCAAGTTCAAGTTCCAGGAAGGACATTCATTCCAGTCACTAAGCCCATAGAATTATCCTTCGATGCACCAACCTGGAGTCCAGGAAAGAGTATGACAGCTCACATTACCATGGGACGCATTGGAGAAATTAATCATAAGGAGCTTAAGGATAATATCTATCAGATTTGTGGGCGCCGAGATGAGCAATGGGAGATCATCAGCACTAGGAAGGATAGATCAATTGCAGCTTTCATCCAGGAGTTAAACCAACACATTCGTCGCCAGGAGAACCAGATGTGCGCAGGAATGATAGACCTGAAAAAGGCAATGACAAGGATCACGGAACTGGAGGAAGAACTCAAGGCTACTCGTGAAGATTATGAGGAGGAAATCGTCGTACTAGTGGAGAAGAATGACGATCTGGAAAGGAAGCTAGGAGTATTCCTGGTAGACACCGCACTAGGAGGAGACGACAAAGAACACAATGAGATTCGCCCAGGGGACTACATCATCATCGACGACACCGACTCGGACCCCGACAATAGAGATGATGACTATGAAGACGAAGCTGGAGCAGACATCATGGAGTCTTCAACCGAATAATATTTTTAGTAGATCACCACATCAGTAGTAGTATTCCACCATGTAAATAGTATAGTCCGAGGACTTTTGCAATGATAGTTAAATCGATTGTATGCCCTTGTTTGATTGATTGAGTGAAATGATTGTGTTTGTCTCATGTGCATATGGGTAGTGTTTTCTCATTAGACCTCATTCTATTCTAATATCTTCCCTCTAAACCCATCAGATGCCTCCAAGACGTGACCCCGGATTTACATTCCCACCGGAGCTCGCTCAATTGATCCAGCAGCAGAATACCCTAATGCAGTTGTTAGTCCAGATCCAAGGCCACAAAAATAACAACAACAATCCACCGCCACCACCACTAGTTGATAACTAAGCCCACTTTCTGAGGTTGCAGCCGCCGTTGTTTCCAGTAGCACCGAGCCCATAGTAGCAGATGATTGGCTCCATAGGATTGGAAGGGAGTACACCACTTCAGGATGTACCGATGCTGACAAGGTGCGTTTTTCCGCACATCAGTTGGATGGACCAGCAGCCTCATGGTGGGAGAATCACTGTCACCTACCCTATAGCCACTGTTACATGGGATCAATTTCAGCAAGCTTTCTGTACAGCCCATGTCTCAACTGGAGCTATGAGCATGAAGAAGCATGAGTTTCGCAACTTACGCCAGGGGAACCACATTGTGGGTCAGTACGCGGATGACTTTAGCAAGTTATCTCGTTATGCCCCTGATGATGTGGCCACAGATGCCGCAAAGTAGGACAAGTTTATGGAAGGGCTGAATGATGAGATGAGCATGCAGTTGATGGTGGCAACATTCAACAACTACCAGGAGTTGGTAGATAAGGCTCTTATGATTGAAGGGAAGCAGCAGCATATTGAGAGCCATAAGAGGAAGTATGGACAAGGAAGGTATAATTCAGGAGCTCAGCAGAAGCCTCGCCTAACATCGAACCTGGGAGGACTTGTTCATAACCATGGAGGCCACACCCATAATGGAGGAAGTAACCATAATCATACTGGCCCATGATGACCCACAAGTATAGGGGATCTATAGTAGTCCTTTCGATAAGTAAGAGTGTCGAACCCAACGAGGAGGAGAAGGAAATGATAAGCGGTTTCCAGCAAGGTATTCTCTACAAGTACTGAAATAAGTGGTAACAGATAGTTTTGTGATAGGATAATTTGTAATGAGCAACAAGTAACAAAAGTAAATAAAGTGCAGCAAGGTGGCCCAATCCTTTTTGTAGCAAAGGACAAGCCTGGACAAACTCTTATATAGAGAAAAGCGCTCCCGAGGACACATGGGAATATCGTCAAGCTAGTTTTCATCACGCTCATATGATTCACGTTCAGTACTTTGATAATTTGGTATGTGGGTCGACCGGTGCTTGGGTACTGTCCTTACATGGACACGCATCTCACTTATGATTAACCTCTATTGCAAGCATCCGCAACTACAACAAAAATATTAAGGTAAACCTAACCATAGCATGAAACATATGGATCCAAATCAGCCCCTTATGAAGCAATGCATAAACTAGGGTTTAAGCTTCTGTCACTCTAGCAACCCATCATCTACTTATTACTTCCCAATGCCTTCCTCTAGGCCCAAATAATGCTGAAGTGTCATGTAGTCGACGTTCACATAACACCACTAGAGGAGAGACAACATACATCTCATCAAAATATCGAACGAATACCAAATTCATATGACTACTAATAGCAAGACTTCTCCCATTTCCTCAGGAACAAACGTAACTACTCACAAAGCATAATCATGTTCATAATCATAGGGGTATTAATATGCATATAGGATCTGAACATATGATCTTCCACCAATTAAACCAACTATCCTAAACTACAAGGAGTAATTAACACTACTAGCAACCTACTAGCACCAATCCCGGACTTGGAGACAAGAATTGGATACAAGAGATGAACTAGGGTTTTGAGAGGAGATGGTGCTGATGAAGATGTTGATGGAGATTGTCGTCTCCCGATGAGAGGAGCGTTGGTGATGACGACGACGATGATTTCTCCCTCCCGGAGGGAAGTTTCCCTGGCAGAACAGCTCTGTCGGAGCCCTGGATTGGATCCGCCAAGGTTCCGCCTTGTGGCGGCAGAGTTTCGCTCGGGAAGAAGGCTTATTTTTTTTCCCATCGAAATACTTCATATAGCAGAAGATGGCCACCGAAGGGCCACTAGGGGGCCCACGAGGTAGGGGGCGCGCCCAGGGGGGTAGGGCGCGCCCCCACCCTCGTGGGCAGGGTGTGGCCCCCTGGTGAACTTCTTCCGCTGAGTATTTTTTTATATATTCAGAAAACGTCTTCCGTGAAGTTTCAGGACTTTTGGAGCTGTGCATAATAGGTCTCTAATATTTGCTCCTTTTCTAGCCCAGAATCCCAGCTGACGACATTCTCCCTTTTTATGTAAACCTTGTAGAATAAGAGAGAATAGGCATAAGTATTGTGACATTTAAATATATTATAACTGAGCACTTTTCCCGCCCTCTCAGGCTATTAGCATTTGTGGCCGTTGGATTGTCACTTTTGATCATTTTCTACCATCCGATTATCTCTTAATCGCATCGCGAGTCATTTCGTTCAATCCTAACAAGCGCTAACCCATTTTGGGCCGCTGCTCTGGTGGCTTTTTCGACTTCTGGTATTAAATTGGGCCTACCAGGCCTGTAATCATCCCTCGCGTGGAGGCTGAGAGACTAAGCACGGCCCATCGGGAAGAAGAGCAGATGTGCGAGATGTCTCATTTTCCCATCGTTGCTCATTCTCGCAACCACAACCACTCCTGCGTGTGGCGGCCAGGGTTAGCAATGTTCGATCCGCCAGCGAGGGAACCGGCGGTCGCTGGAATCCAGCGGACGCCAGCCACGTGAGGGATCCAGCGCTCGAGGGAATTGGCGTCGTCTTTCCTGATCTGATGGCAGTGATGGAAGGAGAAGTAACGGGGTGGGGGGCTAGCAACGACAAAGGACTTGTGGTGGCGGCGGCGGCGCACGGTACTCAGCAGATGACTTGGCAGCGAGCTAGCAGGGTTTGGGCGGAGGACTCAACTTCTTTACTCAAGGTACGAACGAAACCAAGCGACCTCTCCCTTTGTTTCTCAATCTCCCGATCGCTCAGACGAATCTTGTCATAACTGCTTCATCCGATGTCTCTACTCTACCAGATCCTCTACACCCACACCCGGCACCGCCGGCAAAAACCCTAGCAATGGCGGTCTCGCCTGGCCGCGCCCTTAATCTGCTATAGGCACACCCGCGGCACCGAGGATGACGCCTCCACGAGGTTGTTGTCACGAATCCCACGCCAGCATTCCAGGTACTACCTATGGGGCCAGGGCCAAATTGCAGTGCCTCACGCACTCACCGGTTATAGCGAGGGAGCCGTCGGCCACCAAGGTAGGAAAGCACCTCCGAGACGAGCGAGGGGAGTTGAGGTGCGCGAAGTGATCCAGAGGGCAGGTGCATGAGGGAATCCAGCGCGACGCGCATCAGCCGAGGCGCATGAGGGGAGCCGATCCAGCCGACGAGGGGGTCCAGGCGACGAGGACTACAAATGCCATAGACTGGTTCCAATCTGTTGGTTTGGAGGATTCCTGCGGGCTATATATCCATAATTTTTACTACTCTGATGTTTCTTGAAGCATGGTTGTCGACAACGGTGCCATTGATGCTGCACGTGCTAGTAAAAGGTCAACCGAAAGACAATATTTGGGTCTCACATCATCCGCATCAAGTCAGCAAACATATCAGCTAGGGATACCAGGGATGCCCATTAGGCCATATATATTTATATCAGTACTAATATGTCCTATATTCAGCCAGGGACATAGGGAGCACAAGACCTGTACAATTAAGGCCAGATGGTTCATTAATAGACTCCATTGATCCTTATATTGTTCAAGAATTTCAGGAGTTTTGATCCAACAATTGATTTGACAAGTTTGGGATGTGATTTTCTGGCTTGGATAGTTGTTTGTAGTATTTATATTGACAACTAGCACTTCAAAACAATAAAAATATGATATTCTCAAGCTGAAAGCATGGACATGCATCCCACTTTAGTAGGTACTTGTGTGCCACTGATCGATGCCAAGTAATACAATAATTGTACTGTCATTTTTTTCTTTTTGTGTCCAATTAGCCTATCATTCTAATCACACTGTCGGTATTTCATATTCATGTTCAGACTTGTATACTCTTAAGAACTGCATGAGTATCTGTTTCTTGCATTCATACTTAGATCTATTGATTCTCTAAACAATGATGACACAGGTTATTTTAATTGTGTTTGTGATTTCTTCCATCGAAATTAAAATTATGTCCATAATATCTCCAATTGATTCATGGGTACCTTCACTACTTAATTCCCTATATTAATTTTAATTTCCCAGACAATTAGCATTATGGCGTAGTTGATTTGTGGTCTGCCATATTATCTCCAGTTCAGAGCTTTGTCGGTGTAGTTGACGTGCCTCGGTCGAATGAAGAGAAGTCATAGATAACATAGTTAAATAGTCCCATTCAGATTTAGACCGGGAAATGGTGTCATCTCACCAGTATATAATCTTACACTTCATACTGTGGAAAATCTGAATGTGTTTTCACCACATGTGTGTTGATAATCCGCAACACAAACAAAAAAGGTATAAAAGGTTGATTGCCAATTCTTTTACTTTGCCTTTCTCCCCTTTTCTATGTTCTTTGTTTATGTCACTTCTAGATAGTCGGTATAATAATTTTAGGGCATGGCTTCAACTTATGGAAATAAATCTTTTGTAGAGAAAGATATTTCAATTGAGGTATCTACTACAAAACTTTGGAGAAGAAGCATACCTGGAATATTGTGTTCTCTCCTTGAAAGTTTTCTCAAACAATTCATAGACAATGAAATGAAACTCAATTATTCAATTTCCGTGTGATTTCAGATGATTGAAACAAGTAGGGTTGTATCTTTGTTTTTCTCATGCGATTCAGAATGATTGAAACTATTGTATTTGACTGTGTCCTACCTTTCTTTTCAAATATTAGCTGGGATTAAATTCTTACTGCTAGGCTTTCTTAGGGAAGAATATGATCTGGTGAATTTTTAGCTCTTCGAAAATATTTGTGGATGATAAAGTGGGTTTGAGACATAACATCTCATGATGTTTCTACTACTATTTCTGCAAGTGCCTTCATATGTTGTAGGCATATGTAGTTTCAGTGGTGCATTGTTTTTGCCTCAAATATTGGGAAATGATAATGCAACCAATGTCGAGCTCCAATATGGTATCACGACTGTTAATTTTTGAACCAACACAAACTACACTCAATCATATATGTTCATGTAAATATTACTTTGATGCTTTCCGTCCTCATATTTACATAATTCCTATCATTATATTGTAAAAATGGACGGGCGCAGCAACGCGCGCCATCAATGATCTAGTAATGTGTAATAACAGCCCATAATGCAATAAATATTGATATAAAAGAATGATGCAAAATGGACGTATCAGCCCAAGGAATGGGAATGGGAATGGAGCAAGCAACAATCAGAACCGCTCCAATCCGGCCACACCCGCGAAGAGAGACCTAAGCCACGTTACTTGTTTCAAGTGTGGAAAAACTGTACACTATGCAACGGAGTGCCCTGAAGCGAAGAATGGAAACGGCAATGAGAGCGCTGGAAAGAACCCAATCCATTCAACAAAGGACAAGTGAACCACGTCAACGTGGAGGAGGTTGAAGAGCAGCCAGACGCGGTGATTGGTAAGTTCTTGGTTAAGTCTTTTACCGCCCTTGTTCTTTTTGATACTGGTGCATCGCATTCATACATATCAAGGGAATTCGTGGATAAGCATAAACTACCAACCCAAACCCTTAGGACCCATCTGTTAGTGAGTTCACCTGGAGCAGAGTATATGGCTAGTCGATGATGCGACCAGATATCATTAACCATTGGTAGCCATGTTTTTCCATCCGACCTAATAATCTTGGAGTCACAAGGATTGGATGTGATATTAGGAATGGACTGGTTGTCAAAGTATGGAGGAAGCATTGACTATGTTAGTAAGTCAATTTGTCTCACCACCCCAGAGGGAAAAAGGATCAAGTATGTATCTAGGCATGCGCCGAGAAGTAGCCAAGTAAATACCCTCACGGGAGTTGTTCAGGAGGAAGTGCCTGTAGTCAAGGATTACGCGGATGTTTTTCCAGAGGAGTTACTAGGCATGCCACCGGATCGAGACATCGAGTTTTTGATAGAGTTATTGCTAGGCACTGGGCCTATATCAAAGAGACCATACCGGATGCCTGCAAATTATGTGGAGGAGATTAAGAAACAGATCAAGGAGTTATTGGAGAAAGGTTACATTCGACGGAGCTCATCACCGTGGGGAGCACCAGTGGTTTTGGTCGAGAAGAAGGATAAGTCTCTGAGAATGGTTGTTGATTATCGGGCGTTAAATGAGGTGACGATTAAGAACAAATACCCACTGCCGATGATAAATGATTTATTCGACCAGTTGCAAGGAGCTAAGGTGTTTTAAAAGATCTATTTGCGATCTGGATATCACCAGCTGAAGATACGAGAGAAGGACATACCAAAGACAGCATTCACCACACGGTACGGGTTGTATGAATATACAGTCATGTCGTTTGGACTGACTAACGCCCCTGCCTACTTCATGAGCATGATGAACAAAGTGTTCATGGAATATTTGGATAAGTTCGTTGTGGTGTTCATTGATGATATAATGGTATACTCGAAGAACAGGAGGATCATGAAGAGCATTTGCGTTTATTTCTCGAGAAACTCAAGGAACATCAGTTGTATGCCAAGTTCAGCAAATGTGAGTTTTGCTTGAAGGAAGTCGGATTCCTTGGGCATGTAATATCAGGAGAAGGTGTAGCAGTAGATCTGCCCAAGGTTCAGTCAGTCACTGATGGTTGGCACCCACTTCAGTTAGCGAGATCCGCAGTTTTCTTGGACTCGCGGGATACTATCGGAGATTCATTGAGAATTTTTCCAAGATTGCGAAGCCAATGACAGAGTTATTGAAGAAGGATACCAAATTTAAATGGACAGAAGAATGTGAGGCGAGTTTTCAGGAGTTAAAGAAACGTTTGACTACAGCCCCAGTGCTGATTCTGCCGGATATACGTTAGGAGTTTCAAGTATATTGTGATGCCTCTCGCCTAGGACATGGAAGTGTGCTTATGCAGGACGGAAGAGTTGTTTCGTGTGCCTCGCGACAACTGAAACTGCACAAGTTGGATTATGCCACGCATGATTTGGAGTTAGCAGCCGTAGTGCATGCGTTGAAGACCTGGAGGCATTACCTTATTAGAAATCGTTGTGATGTGTACACGGATCATAAGAGTTTGAAGTACATTTTCACCTAGAAGGAGCTGAACCTTAGGCAGAGGAGGTGGTTGGATCTTATAAAGTATTATGACATGAAGCTTCACTATCATCGAGGCAAGGCTAATGTCGTAGCAGATGCCTTGAGCCAGAAGAGTTATGCTAATACCCTAGTGAGCATGGGATAGCCGAAGGAGTTAGCAGAGGATCAAAGGGAACTTCGATTGGAGATTGTTCCTAGAGGTTTTGTTGCAACAATGGAGGTGCAGTCTACATTGTTAGGAAAGATTCGAGAAGCTCAGAAGGATGAAAAGAGGTAGCCGAGATAAAAGAGAGAATGAGAGAAGGAAAGGCCAAAGGTTTTCGTGAGGATGAGCACGACACCTTATGGTTCAAGGACCATGTTTATGAGCCCAATAACCCAAAGACCAGGAAGTTAATACTTCAGGAGGCTCATGACTCACCATACTCGATACACCCTGGAAACACCAAGATGTATTTGGATTTGAAGGAACGTTTCTGGTGGACTGGTATGAAGAAGGATATTGCCGAGTATGTAGCCGTATGTGATGTATGTCAGAGAGTGAAGGCTGAGCATCAAAAGCCAGTAGGATTGTTACAGCCTATGCCGACACCCGAATGGAAGTGGGATAAACTTGGCATGGATTTTATCACCGGATTAGCCAGAACCAAATCAGGATATGATTCTATATGGGTAGTAGTGGATAGCTTGACCAAAGTAGCTCACTTTATCCCAGTGAAAACCACCTATACAAGTGCAAAGTTGGCCAAGATATATATGACCAGGATCGTATGTCTGCATGGAGTTCAGAGAACCATCGTATCAGATAGAGGGACATAGTTTACTTCAAAGTTTTGGCATCAGTTGCACCAAACTTTGGGGACAAGGTTGGAGTTCAGTACAACATTTCACCCGCAGACCGATGGACAGACCGAGAGAGTCAACCAGATACTGGAGGATATATTGAGAGCCTGTGCGCTAGATTATGGATCTAGTTGGGATGACAATTTGCCCTACGTGGAGTTCTCATAGAACAATAGCTACCAAGCCAGTTTGAAAATGGCACCGTTCGAAGCCTTGTATGGACGAAGGTGCAGAACACCGTTTATGTGGGATGAAGTCGAAGACCGACAGTTGTTTGAACCAGATCTGATTAAAGAGTCTGAAGAGAAAGTTAAGTTGATCAGAGATAGACTGAAGATAGCTCAGTCCAGGCAGAAGAGTTATGCAGATTCGAAACGCAAGGAAATAACCTATGAAATTGGAGATAGAGCATATCTGCGAGTGTCACCCCTGCAGGGAGTGAAACGTTTTGGAGTTAAGGGAAAGTTAGCCCCGAGATTTGTAGGACCTTATCGAATTTTGGAACGTGTGGGAGAAGTTGCTTACAAGTCAGAGTTACCTGAAGGACTGTAAGGAGTTCATGGTGTATTTCATGTTTCACAGCTGAAGAAGTGTCATGCTGAGATGGCCGATATACCGTTAAGAGATACAATACCCTTGG
The DNA here is from genome assembly GCF_003073215.2 of Triticum urartu. Taxonomy (NCBI): domain Eukaryota; kingdom Viridiplantae; phylum Streptophyta; class Magnoliopsida; order Poales; family Poaceae; genus Triticum; species Triticum urartu. The sequence continues at coordinate 23,593,697 of NC_053027.1, read as the reverse complement.
AGGCGATTCAGTTGGACAGTGATTTGACCTATGAGGAAAAGCCAGTCAGGATTCTTGAATTTGCCAGCCGAGTCACCCGCAGCAAGGTTATCAACTTTTGCGAAGTTCAGTGGAGCCACCATACCGAGGATGAAGCCACCTGGGAACGAGAGGATGATCTTCGCAAAGACCACCCACACCTATTCTCTAGCCAACCCGAATCTCGAGGGCGAGATTCATCTTAAGGGGGTTAGGTTTGTAACATCCCAAATTTTCAATTTGGAATGTTATACATAGATGATTCATGCATCTCATATTTTATTGCATCTCGTTTCGTGATCTCGAAATCCTAAGCAACTCAAGGACCCTCGGAGAGAGTTGGGGATTTCCCGGTTTTCATATTTGAGTTTTATCAAATATTGAAACGGGGATTTTTGATTTTAATTATTTTTCCCTCTGAAAATATTTCATATTAAAATATATGAGAGGAGATAATATGACTTCTCAAAAATAAATAAAATATTGGAGGAAAAAGATTAAAATCAAACATTTGATTTTTATTCGGAGTTTCTTGCTATTTTATTTGAATTAGAAAAATTGCACGTTTTTCAAAGTTGCATTTTAGGGCCAAGGAAGTATTCATCTTGTTCTAAATATTTTATTTAGACGGTGTTCATTTTGGCATTTTTAGATTTTTATTTTATTTTATAGGATTTTTTTGTTGTTGTTCCGGCGAAATTATTTAAAAAAACGCGCAGTGGCCGACTGGGCCGAAGCCCAGCCGAGCCGGCCCGCCACCCGTGCTGCCGCCTCCGAGCTGGAGACCGCGCGCGCCGCCGCCACCTGACCTGGAGTCCGGCCGGGACTCCTCCTGCACCGTGCCCCCTCCTCCAAGTCGCCGCCCCCTCTCTTATAAGCCGCCGCAGCCCCCCCTTGGAGCCCGAGCTGCCCCGCCGCCGCTAGCCGCCAGCCCCGCCGCCGCCGCTGCCGCTTGCCCGCGCCGCCGCCCCGTGCTGCCCCGCCGCTCGTCGGAGCCACCCGCCGCGCCAGACCTCGCCGGAGGTATAGCGCCGTTCGGTTTTTTATAAAAACCGGTTCGGTTTTTGTTAGAAAACCATAGTTCGTTTTTTTAGATCGGTTCGTCGGGTTTTTTTCGGTTTAGTTACTTTGTAGATGTTCGCCGTACATTCGTTTTAACGAACGGAGTTCACTCGTTAGCCGCAGACAACGAACGTTCGGTCCTTAGCCTGTTCATCAGTTTTCTTTTTCTCGGATTTTCCGTGATTATTTTTAATCGTGATTTCTGATCTAATTTTCGTTTTAGTTTATCTTTTCGCGCGTTTGTCGGAATCAGGCGATTCAAGTGCCTAGATCTTCGTCATGAAACCCTCTTTCCGTTTAACCAACTTGAACAAGTTTTTGCTACAGTAAAATTTGACCTTAGTCCAGATTAGCAAACAGATCTTGTTTCTTTCACAGTTTGAGTTTCGTTGCTCCGTTTGATTTGATTCTTTTCGCAAACCGGAGTTCTTAAGTTGAACTTTCTGGTTAGATATTCTTATTTGAGATTTACCCGTGTTTCTTTGCTTGATTTCTTATGTATGCTATTGTTTGTTTGCGATAGAACACCCGGAGTGCGAAGCGTGCTACTACCAATCCCTAGGTTTTGCGGATCATCAGCAAGGCAAGTAACACTTTGCTCATACCCCTTTATCACCCAGTTTTTATGCATTAGTTCCAATCCTCAAACATTGAATGGTCAGGATGAGATTAACATGTGGGTTGGTAAGTATTTGATGAGGTAGGACCTATTGCCCTGTTATTTATCAAACCCTTGGGAGTTACTTCTACGTGTTGCTATTATTGCTATGCTCGTAGACGTGGTTTGGGTGAGTGAAATCCATGACATATGTGAGATTGTTAATTAATGGTTCAACTTAAGCTGGCAACTTGAATACACATCTGGGTGGATTGTTTGTTGGGCACCTGGAGAACCCAGTGTTCTCCTAGCATATCCCGGAGTAGCCGTGTGATAATCCTATGGTCCGCCACCCAGGCTCAAAGGGATCTGAGATATTTTCTATAACATCCCAAATTTTCAATTTGGAATGTTATACATTAGATCATCGCTGCATAACATATTTATTTGCATTTTGGGTTGATCCTAGAAATTCTACGCAACTCAAGAACCCTCAGAGAGAGTTGGGGATTTCGTTATTTTTCATATTTGAGTTTTCTCAATTTTTGAAAATAGGATCATTTGATTTTATTTATTTTATCTTCAATTATTTCTATTATCAAAATATGAGAGAGGGAATAAAATGACATTACCAAAATAAAGAAATATTGAGGATTTAATAAAAAAATCAAATAAGCTTTTATTCTGGAGTTTTTCGTGGTTTTATTTGAATTTAGGAAAAAATGCATGTTTGAAAAATTGCATTTAGGGCCAAGAAAATGTTCATCCTGTTCTAAATATTTTATTTAGTCGGTGAAAAATTATTTTGGCAACTTTAGATTTTTATTTATTTTTCTAGAATTTTTCTTATTTTCGGTGAAATTGTTTTTTTAAACCCTTGCGCCCGACTAGGCCAAAGTCCCACCCGAGCTAGGCCAGCCCGCCAGGCCACCGCCTCCCTCGCCGAGCTGCCGCCGGACTCGGAGTCCGAGCCAGGCACGCACCGCCGACCCCCTCCCCAAGCAAGGCCGCCGCCCCCTCCCTCCTTAAATAGCCACCCGGGGCCCCCTGGAGCCCCGAGTCGCCACGCCGCCCCGCCCACGCAGCCCCACCGCCAGCCGTCGCACGCCGCCTTCCGCCACCTCGCGCCACTGCTGCCGCTGCTGCTGCCCACTGCCGCCGTCCGGAACCCCGCCGGAGCCCCGCCGCCCGGTTTTTTGAGAAAAACCGATTCAGTTTTTTTTAAAACCCTAGTTTTTGTTTTTTTAAATAGATCGGTTTTTTTCGGTTTATTTATTTAGCAAGCGTTCGCTCGTTCGTTTGTTTTAACGAACGCGTTCATCGTTTAGTTCCAGAAAATGAACGTTCGTTCGTTATTCAGTTCGTCGTTTTTCTTTTTCTCGGATTATTCCGCGATTATTCCTAATCGCGATTTTTGATCCGATTTTCGTTCTAGTTTAACTTTTCGCTCGTTTATCGGAATTAGGCGATTCAAGCACCTGGAGTTTGGTCTCTAAACCCTCTTTCCGTTTAACTAACTCAAACAAGTTTTTCCCTTTGTAAAATTTGACCTAGATCCAGAATAGTAATCGAAGCTTGTTTCTTTTGCCGTTTGCCTTTCGTTGCTTCATTTGATTTGATTCTTTTTGCCAACCAGAGTTCTTAAGTTGAACTATCTGGTTAGATCTCTTGTTCGAGTTTTACCTGTGCTTTAGATGAGTACTTATTGTATGCTTGTTTGTTTGCGATAGAGTACCCGGAGTGCGCCGCTTATTACTTCAAATCGCTAGGTTTTGCGGATCATCGGCAAGGCAAGTAACACTTTGATCATACTTCCTATTACCCAGTTTTTATTGCATTAGATCAACCCTCACACATTGCATGATTAGGATCTAATTAAATTGTGGGTTTGGGAAGTAGATGAGGTAGTACCGATTACCTGTTTTATTATCAAACCTTTGGGAGTTACTTCTACGTTGGCTTATTGCCATGCTATGCTAGTAGATGTGGATTGGGTGAGTGTATCCATGAAAGATGTGAGCTTGTTAAATTAATGGTTTATCTAAGGTGGCAACTTAAACACACATCTGGGTGTATTGAGGCACTTGGGTATTCCATCGATTGCCTGTTTTTCTTTTGCACCGCCACCCAGGCTCAAAGGGATCATGAGATTATTCATACTAGAAACTTCCGTGTGCAGCCACAAGCTACTATGGGCTCTAGCATAGTTGACTAAGTCGTGCGAACTCTTACAGTGGTATACTAGCAGATGTAGGGGATGTAGGTTGGTATGGTCTACCCGTTCGTAAGGTGCAAGCGCTTCTGAAAGACTATGTCTCGGTCATCCGTTTCTCAAACACCATGTAGTGCGAGAATCCCAACGGAGGAGATCGAGCCTTATGCGGAAAAGTGCGAAAACCTCTGCAGAGTGTATAAAATAATCATGGTTAGCCGTGTCCCCGGTTATGGACATCTTGAGTATCTAGTACTTGGATTATCATGTGAGTCTCATCATGTTACGCTAAATTAATTTTGTTGGGCTTTTAATGATGATGCTTAATTGGGATTGAGAGGGTGTCTACACTCTCAATGTTTAACAACTACCATGATAGTTAAATAAAATTTATTCCTTTGCAGTAGGGAAAAATTGGCTTTACGCAAAACTGTAACCATAGAGCTTTCCACCAGCCAAATATGCATGTAGTATAGCCTTATTCTTTCATTGCTCTCTATGTGTTACTTTGCCAGCATATTCCATGTGCTGACCCGTTTCGGGCTGGAACGTTCATGTTGCCGACTTTTCAGACGACGAGTAAGGTGCTTTTAGGTCATGGGTCTATACTCAGTGATGCCGTTGGAGTTGATGGACTCACTTATCTTCCAAGCCTTCCGCTGTTATCGTTATTAGATGGCCTTATGCCATATTTATTGTAATAAGTTCTCTTTTGAGACACTCAATGTAATAAGTGTGTGATTGCTACTCTATTATAAATCCTTCAAGTACTGTGTGGTGTCAGCATTACTGATCCAGGGATGACACCGGAGCACAGAGATTGGACCGTTTGAGGTCTGGTCGCTACATTTTCATGCTAGAAACTTCCGTGTGCAGCCACAAGGTATTATGGGCTGTAGCATAGTTGAGTAAGCTGCGTGAAGCTCCTGAAGAGGTGGATCAGCATGTAGAGGGATGTAGGTTGGTATGGTCTGCCCGAAGTAAGGGGTTAATGCTTCTGAAAAACTGTGTCTCGATCATCCGTTTCTCAAACACCATGTAGTGCGAGAAATCCAACGGAGGAGATCGGGTCTTGTGGGGAAAAGTGTGCAAACCTCTGCAGAGTGTATAAACTAATCATGGTTAGCCGTGTCCCCGGTTATGGACATCTTGAGTATCTAGTACTTGGAGTATCATAAGTATCTCATCGCTCTAAAATAATATTGTTGGGTTGTTAATTACTTTAATTGGGATTGAGTTGGAGGAACCTTCTCAATGATGTTTCAACTACAATGATAGATAAATATAATCTATTCCTTTGTTGTAGGGAAAAATTGTTGGGGAACGTTGCAGAAAACGAAAAAAATTCCTACGTTTCACCAAGATCAATCTATGGAGTAAACTAGCAACGAGAGGAGAGTGCATCTACATACCCTTGTAGATCGCGAGCGGAAGCGTTCAAGAGAACGGGGATGATGGAGTCGTACTCGCCGTGATCCAAATCACCGATGACGAAGTGCCGAACGGACGGCACCTCCGCGTTCAACACACGTACGGAGCGGATGACGTCTCCTACTTCTTGATCCAGCAAGGGGGAAGGAGAGGTTGATGAAGATCCAGCAGCACGACGGCGTGGTGGTGGATGCAGCAATGATCGCAGCAGGGCTTTGCCGAGCTTCTGCGAGAGGGAGAGGTGTAGCAGGGGAGAGGGAGGCGCCAGGGCTTTAGGTGCGGCTGCCCTCCCTCCCCCCCCATTATGTAGGCCCCCTAGGGGGGGCGCCGGCCCTGGAGATGGGATCTCCCAAGGGGGGCGGCGGCCAAGGGGGTGGAGTGCCCCCCAAGGCAGGTGGAGTGCCCCCCGAATCTTTACCGATGGCCCAAAATACACTTCCTATATATAATTCTTCACGTACGGACCATTCCGGAACTCCTAGTGATGTCCAGGATCTCATCCGGGACTCCGAACAACTTTCGGATTACTGCATACTCATATCTCTACAACCCTAGCATCACCGAACCTTAAGTGTGTAGACCCTACGGGTTCGGGAGACACGTAGACATGACCGAGACGGCTCTCCGGCCAATAACCAACAGAGGGATCTGGATACCCATGTTGGCTCCCACATGCTCCTCGATGATATCATCGGATGAACCACGATGTCGAGGATTCAAGCAACCCCGTATACAATTCCCTTTGTCAATTGGTACGTTACTTGCCCGAGACTCGATCGTCGGTATCCCAATACCTTGTTCAGTCTCATTACCAGCAAGTCACTTTACTCGTACTATAATGCATGATCCCATGATCAACCACTTGATAACATTGAGCTCATTGTGATGATGCATTACCGAGTGGGCCAAGAGATACCTCTCCGTCATACGGAGTGACAAATCCCAGTCTCGATTCGTGCCAACCCAACAGACACTTTTGGAGACACCTGTAATGTACCTTTATAGTCACCCAGTTACGTTGTGACGTTTGGTACACCCAAAGCACTCCTACGCTATCCGGGAGTTGCACAATCTCATGATCCAAGGAAATGATACTTGACATTCAGAAAAGCTACAACAAACGAACTACATGATCTTTGAGCTAAGCTTAAGATTGTTTCTTGTCCATCACATCATTCTCCTAATGATGTGATCCCGTTATCAATGACATCCCCATGTCCATAGCCAGGAAACCTTGACTATCTATTGATCAATGAGCTAGTCAACTAGAGGCTCACTAGGGACACATTGTGGTCTATGTATTCACACATGTATTACGATTTCCGGATAATACAATTATAGCATGAATAATAGACAATTATCATGAACAAGGAAATATAATAATCATTTTATTATTGCCTCTAGGGCATATTTCCAGCAGTCTCCCACTTGCACTAGAGTCAATCATCTAGTTACATTGTGATGAATCGAACACCCATGGAATTCTTGTGTTGGTCATGTTTTGCTCTAGGGAGAGGTTTAGTCAACGGATCTGTGACATTCAGATCCGTATGTACTTTACAAATATCTATGTCTCCATCTTGAACATTTTCACGAATGGAGTTGAAGCGACGCTTGATGTGCCTGGTCTTCTTGTGAAACCTGGGCTCCTTGGCAAGTGCAATAGCTCCAGTGTTGTCACAGAAGAGTTTGATCGGCCCCGACGCATTGGGTATGACTCCTAGGTCGGTGATGAACTCTTTCACCCAAATTGCTTCATGCGCTGCCTCCGATGCTGCCATGTACTCCGCTTCATATGTAGATCCCACCATGACGCTCTGCTTGCAGCTGCACCAGCTTACTGCTCCACCAATCAACATATACACGTATCCGGTTTGTGACTTAGCTCGAGTCATCCAGATCTGTGTCGAAGCTAGCGTCGACGTAACCGTTTACGACGAGCTCTTCGTCACCTCCATAAACGAGAAACATGTCCTTAGTACTTTTCAGGTACTTCAGGATATTCTTGACCGCTGTCCAGTGTTCCTTGCCGGGATTGCTTTGGTACCTTCCTACCAAACTTATAGCAAGGTTTACATCAGGTCTGGTACACAGCATGGCATGCATAATAGACCCTATGGCTGATGCATAGGGGATGGCACTCATCTCTTCTATATCTTCTGCCGTGGTCGGACATTGAGCTGAGCTCAATTTCACACCTTGCAACACAGGCAACAACCCCTTCTTAGACTGATCCATATTGAACTTCTTCAATATCTTATCAAGGTATGTGCTTTGTGAAAGACCTATGAGGCGTCTTGATCTATCTCTATAGATCTTGATGCCTAATATATAAGCAGCTTCTCCAAGGTCCTTCATTGAAAAACTCTTATTCAAGTAGGCCTTAATGCTGTCCAAAAGTTCTATATCATTTCCCATCAAAAGTATGTCATCTACATATAATATGAGAAATGCTACAGAGCTCCCACTCACTTTCTTGTAAATGCAGGCTTCTCCATAAGTCTACATAAACCCAAACGCTTTGATCATCTCATCAAAGCGAATGTTCCAACTCCGAGATGCTTGCACCAGCCCATAAATCGAGCGTTGGAGCTTGCACACCTTGTCAGCATTCTTAGGATCGACAAAACCTTCCGGCTGCATCATATGCAATTCTTCCTTAAGGAAACCATTAAGGAATGCCGTTTTGACGTCCATTTGTCATATTTCATAATCATAGAATGCGGCAATTTCTAACATGATTCGAACGGACTTCAGCTTTGCTATGGGTGAGAAAGTCTCATCGTAGTCAACCCCTTGAACTTGTCGATAACCCTTAGCAACAAGCCGAGCTTTATAGATGGTCACATTACCATCCGCATCTGTCTTCTTCTTAAATATCCATTTATTTTCTATGGCTCGCCGATCAACGGGCAAGTCAGTCAAAGTCCATACATCGTTTTCATACATGGATCCTATCTCGGATTTCATGGCTTCCAGTCATTTGTCAGAATCTGGGCCCGCCATCGTTTCTTCATAGTTTGAAGGTTCACCGTTGTCTAACAACATGATTTCCAAGACAGGGTTGCCATACCACTCTGGTGCGGAACGTGTCCTTGTGGACCTACGAAGTTCAGTAGGAGCTTGATCCGAAGTATCTTGATCATCATCATTAACTTCCTCTCTAATCGGTGCAGGCACCACAGGAACATTTTCCTGAGCTGCGCTACTCTCTGCTTCAAGAGGCAGTACTTCATCAAGCTCTACTTTCCTCCCACTTACTTATTTCGAGAGAAACTCCTTCTCTAGAAAGGATCCATTCTTGGCAACGAAGATCTTGCCTTCGGATCTGAGGTAGAAGATATACCCAATGGTTTCCTTAGGGTATCCTATGAAGACGCATTTTTCCGACTTGGGTTCGAGCTTTTCAGGTTGAAGTTTCTTGACATAAGCATCGCATCCCCAAACTTTTAGAAACGACGGCTTAGGTTTCTTCCCAAACCATAATTCATACGGTGTCGTCTCAACGGATTTCGACGGAGCCCTATTTAAAGTGAATGCGGCAGTCTCTAAAGCATAGCCCCAAAATGACAGCGGTAAATCGGTAAGAGACATCATAGAACGCACCATATCTAATAGAGTGCGATTACGACGTTCGGACACACCATTACGCTGAGGTGTTCCAGGCGGCGTGAGTTGTGAAACTATTCCACATTTTCTTAAGTGTGTGCCAAATTCGTGACTCAAGTATTCTCCCCCATGATCTGATCGGAAGAACTTGATTTTCCTGTCATGTTGATTCTCAACCTCACTCTGAAATTCCATGAACTTTTCAAAGGTCTCAGACTTGTGTTTCATTAAGTAGACATACCCATATCTACTCAGGTCATCAGTGAGGGTGAGAACATAACGATAGCGACCGCGAGCCTCAACACTCATTGGACCGCACACATCAGTATGTATGATTTCCAATAAGTTGGTTGCTCGCTCCATTGTTCCTGAGAATGGAGTCTTGGTCATTTTACCCATGAGGCATGGTTCGCACGTGTCAAATGATTCGTAATCAAGAGACTCTAAAAGTCCATCTGCATGGAGCTTATTCATGCGTTTGACACCTATGTGACCAAGGCGGCAGTGCCACAAGTATGTGGGACTATCATTATCAACCTTACATCTTTTGGTATTCACACTATGAATATGTGTAGCATTACGCTCGAGATTCATTAAGAATAAACCATTCACCATCGGAGCATGACCATAAAACATATCTCTCATATAAATAGAACAACCATTATTCTCGGATTTAAATGAGTAGCCATCTCGAATTAAACGAGATCCTGATACAATGTTCATGCTCAAAGCTGGCACTAAATAACAATTATTGAGGTTTAAAACTAATCCCGTAGGTAAATGTAGAGGTAGCGTGCCGACGGCGATCACATCGACCTTGGAACCATTCCCGACGCACATCGTCACCTCGTCCTTCGCTAGTCTTCGCTTATTCCGCAGCTCCTGCTTTGAGTTACAAATGTGAGCAACCGCACCGGTATCAAATACCCAGGAGCTACTACGAGTACTGGTAAGGTACACATCAATTACATGTATATCACATATACCTTTCGTGATGCCGGCCTTCTTGTCCTCTAAGTATTTGGGGCAGTTCCGCTTCCAGTGACCACTCCCCTTGCAATAAAAACATTCAGTCTCGGGCTTGGGTCCATTCTTTGGCTTCTTTCCGGCAGCTTGCTTACCGGGCGCGGCAACTCCCTTGCCGTCCTTCTTGAAGTTCTTCTTACCCTTGCCTTTCTTGAACTTAGTGGTTTTATTCACCATCAACACTTGATGTTCCTTTTTGACTTCTACCTCTGCTGATTTCAGCATTGCAAATACTTCAGGAATGGTCTTTTCCATCCCCTGCATATTGAAGTTCATCACAAAGCTCTTGTAACTTGGTGGAAGCGACTGAAGGATTCTGTCAATGACTGCGTCATCTGGGAGATTAACTCCCAGCTGAGTCAAGCGGTTGTGCAACCCAAACATTGTGAGTATGTGTCACTGGCAGAACTATTTTCCTCCATCTTATAGCTGAAGAACTTGTCGGAGACTTCATATCTATCGACTCGGGCATGAGCTTGGAAAACCATTTTCAGCTCTTCGAACATCTCACATGCTCCGTGTCGCTCAAAACGCTTTTGGAGCCCTGGTTCTAAGCTGTAAAGCATGCCGCACTGAACGAGGGAGTAATCATCAGCACATGTCTGCCAAGTGTTCATAACGTCTTGGTTCTGTGGGACGGGTGCGTCACCTAGCGGTGCTTGTAGGACATAATCTTTCTTGGCAGCTATGAGGATGATCCTCAGGTTCCGGACCCAGTCCGTATAGTTGCTGCCATCGTCTTTCAACTTGGTTTTCTCTAGGAATGCGTTGAAGTTGAGGACAACATTGGCCATTTGATCTACAAGACATATTGTAAAGATTTTAGACTAAGTTCATGGTAATTAAGTTCATCTAATCAAATTATTCAATGAACTCCCACTTAGATAGACATCCCTCCAGTCATCTAAGTATAACATGATTCGAGTTTACTAGGCCGTGTCCGATCATCACGTGAGACAGACTAGTCAACATCGGTGAACATCTTCATGTTGATCGTATCTTCTATACGACTCATGCTCGACCTTTCGGTCTTCTGTGTTCAGAGGCCATGTCTGTACATGCTAGGCTCGTCAAGTCAACCTAAGTGTATTGCGTGTGTAGATCTGTCTTACACCCGGTGTATGTGAACGTTGGAATCTATCACACCCGATCATCACGTGGTGCTTTGAAACAACGAACTGTCGCAACGGCGCACAGTTAGGGGGAACACTTTCTTGAAATTATTATGAGGGATCATCTTATTTACTACCGTCGTTCTAAGTAAACAAGATGCAAAAACATGATAAACATCACATGCAATCAAATAATAGTGACATGATATGGCCAATATCATATAGCTCCTTTGATATCCATCTTGGGGCTCCATGATCATCTTGTCACCGGCATGACAACATGATCTCCATCATCATGATCTCCATCATCGTGTCTCCATGAAGTTGCTCGCCAACTATTACTTCTACTACTATGGCTAACACGTTTAGCAATAAAGTAAAGTAATTTACATGGCGTTTCTCAATGACACGCAGGTCATACAAAAAAAAGACAACTCCTATGGCTCCTGCCGGTTGTCATACTCATCGACATGCAAGTTGTGATTCCTATTACAAGAACATGATCTCATACATCACATATATATCATTGATCATTCATCACAACTTTGGCCATGTCACATCACATGACACTTGCTGCAAAAAAAAGTTAGACGTCCTCTAATTGTTGTTGCAAGTTTTACATGGCTGCAATAGGGTTCTAGCAAGAACGTTTTCTTACCTACGTAAAAGCCACAACGTGATTTGTCAACTTCTATTTACCCTTCATAAGGACCCTTTTTGTCGAATCCGCTCCAACTAAAGGGGGAGAGACAGACACCCACTAGCCACCTTATGCAACTAGTGCATGTCAGTCGGTGGAACCTGTCTCACGTAAGCGTACGTGTAAGGTCGGTCCGGGCCGCTTCATCCCACAATACCGCTGAAGCAAAATAAGACTACTAGCGGCAAGAAAGTTGACAACATCAACGCCCACAACAAATTGTGTTCTACTCGTGCAAAGAGAACTACGCATAGACCTGGCTCATGATGCCACTGTTGGGGAACGTTGCAGAAAACAAAAAAAATTCCTACGTTTCACCAAGATCAATCTATGGAGTCAAGTAGCAACGAGAGAAGAGTCCATCTACATACCCTTGTAGATCGCGAGCGGAAGCGTTCAAGAGAACGGGGATGATGGAGTCGTACTCGCCGTGATCCAAATCACCGATGACCAAGTGCCGAACGGATGGCACCTCCGCGTTCAACACATGTACGGAGCGGATGACGTCTCCTCCTTCTTGATCTAGCAAGGGGGAAGGAGAGGTTGATGAAGATCCAGCAGCACGACGGCATGGTGGTGGATGCAGCAATGATCGCAGCAGGGCTTCGCCGAGCTTCTGCGAGAGGGAGAGGTGTAGCAGGGGAGAGGGAGGCGCCAAGGCTTTAGGTGCGGCTGCCCTCCCTCCCCCCCTTTATATAGGCCCCCTAGGGGGTGCGCCAACCCTGGAGATGGGATCTCCCAAGGGGGGCGGCGGCCAAGAGGGTGGAGTGCCCCCCAAGGCAAGTGGAGGCGCCCCCCACCCTAGGGATTCCAACCCTAGGCGCAGGGGGGCCCAAGGAGGGGGTGCACCAGCCCACTATGGGCTGGTTCCCCTCCCCACTTCAGCCCATGGGGCCCTCCGGGATGGGTGGCCCCACCCGGTGGACCCCCAGGACCCATCCGGTGGTCCCGGTACAATACCGGTGACCCCGAATCTTTCCCGATGGCCGAAAATACACTTCCTATATATAATTCTTCACCTCCGGACCATTCCGGAACTCCTCATGACGTCCAGGATCTCATCCGCGACTCCGAACAACTTTAGGATTACTGCATACTCATATCTCTACAACCCTAGCGTCACCGAACCTTAAGTGTGTAGACCCTACGGGTTCGGGAGACACGTAGACATGACCGAGACGGATCTCCGGCCAATAACCAACATCGGGATCTGGATACCCATGTTGGCTCCCACATGCTCCTCGATGATCTCATCGGATGAACCACGATGTCGAGGATTCAAGCAACCCCGTATACAATTCCCTTTGTCAATCGGTACATTACTTGCCCGAGACTCGATCGTCGGTATCCCAATACCTTGTTCAGTCTCGTTACCAGAAAGTCACTTTAATCGTACCGTAATGCATGATCCCATGATCAACCAATTAATCACATTGAGCTCATTGTGATGATGCATTACCGAGTGGGCCCAGAGATACCTCTCCGTCATACGGAGTGACAAATCCCAGTCTCGATTCGTGCCAACCCAACGGACACTTTCGGAGACACCTGTAATGTACTTTTATAGTCACCCAGTTACGTTGTGACGTTTGGTACACCCAAAGCACTCCTACGCTATCCGGGAGTTGCACAATCTCATGGTCTAAGGAAATGATACTTGACATTCAGAAAAGCTACACCAAACGAACTACATGATCTTTGAGCTAAGCTTAAGATTGGGTCTTGTCCATCACATCATTCTCCTAATGATGTGATCCCGTTATCAATGACATCCCCATGTCCATAGCCAGGAAACCTTGACTATCTGTTGATCAACGAGCTAGTCAACTAGAGGCTCACTAGGGACACCTTGTGGTCTATGTATTCACACATGTATTACGATTTCCGAATAATACAATTATAGCATGAATAATAGACAATTATCATGAACAAGGAAATATAATAATCATTTTATTATTTCCTCTAGGGCATATTTCCAACAAAAATTGGCTTTTCGCAATAACCATAACCATAGAGCTTTCCACCAGCCAAATATGCATGTAGTGATAGCATTATTCCGTTCATTGCTCTACCGTGTTACTTTGCCAGCATATTCCATGTGCTGACCCGTTTTCGGGATGCAACGTATTATGTTGCAGAGTTTTCAGACGAGGAGTAAGGTTCGTTAGGTCGTTGCCGTGCAGCTCAGCTATGCCGTTGGAGTTGATGGACTCACTTTATCTTCCAAGCCTTTCGCTGTTATTGTATTAGATGGCCTTAAGCCATATTTTTTGTAATAAGCTCTCTTTTGAGACATTCGATGTAATAAGTGTGTGATTGCCACTCTGTTATAAATCCTCGAGTACCATGTGTGTCTGCATTACCGGTCTAGGGATGACACTGAAGCACAGAGACTTGACTGTTTGAGGTCGGGTCGCTACACCTCTGCACTTGGAGGCCCAACAACGTCTACAAGAAGAAGGTTGTGTAGTAGACATCAAGCTCTTTTCTGGTGCCTTTGCCGGGGAGGCTAGGTAAGCGGCACTAACACCCCGTCAACTAAGCTCTTTTCTGGCGCCGTTGCCGGGAGGTGAGTGCTTGAAGGTATATCTTTAGATCTTGCAATCGAATCTTTTTGTTTCTTGTTTTAGCACTAGTTTAGTTTATAAAATAAAACTATAGAAAAATGGAATTGAGTTTGCCTCAAACGCTTCATCTTTTTAATATCTTTTGTGAGTATGATGGGAAGGAAAATTGTGCCAAAGTGTTAGAGGAAGAATGCATTAAAAATTTTGGCACTAAATATTTGAATGATGAGCATGATTGCAATGTTTTTAGTATGAATTCCTTGAATATCCATGATGCTAATGATATGCAAAGCCACAAGCTTGGGGATGCTATGTTTTATGAAGATGATATTTTCTCTCCCTCGAGTTTTGATGTGCAAATTTATTATGATGAAAGCATGCCTCCTATCTATGATGACTATTGTGATGACACGTATGCTTTAAAGAATAATGATAACAATGAAACTTGTCATCTTGATTTCAATTTTCAATGCCATGATAGTTATTTTGTTGAGTTTGCTCCCACTATTATTCATGAGAAGAATTTTGCTTATGTGGAGAGTAGTAAATTTTCTATGCTTGTAGATCATGAAAGGAATGCTTTAGGTGCTGGTTATATTGTTGAATTCATTCATGATGCTACTGAAAATTATTATGAGGGAGGAACATATGCTTGTAGGAGTTGCAATAATATCAAGTTTCCTCTCTATGTGCTTAAAATCTTGAAGTTATGCTTGTTTTGCCCTCCTATGCTAGTTGATTATTGTTCCCATAAGTTATTTGCTCACAAAATCCCTATGCATAGGAAGTGGGTTAGACTTAAATGTGCTAGTCATATTCTTTATGATGCTCTATTTATGTTTCAATTCTTATCTTTTATGTGAGCATCATTGAAACCATCATGCCTAGCTAGGGGCGTTAAACGATAGCGCTTGTTGGGAGGCAACCCAATTTTATTTTTTGTTCCTTGCTTTTTTTGCTCCTGTTTTGGTTGTGTTTTTTGTGTTTAATTAGTGTTTGTGCCAAGTAGAACCGTTGGGATGACTTGGGGAAAGTCTTGTTATCTTTCTGTAAAAAACAGAAACTTTAGCGCTCACGAGAACTGCTGCCATTTTTATTTGAAAAGTTCTATTTAGTTAATTACTTTTGAAGATTATTAATAGACAAATTACTCAGGTCCACCAATTTATTTGAAAATTTTATGAGTTCCAGAAGTGGTCGAAACCTACAGATTACTACAGACTGTTCTGTTTTTGACAGATTCGGTTTTCTATGTGTTGTTTGCTTATTTTGATGAATCTATGAGTAGTATCGGAGGGTATGAACCATTGAGAAGTTTGAATACAGTAGATATTACACCAATATGAATTTATAATGATTTCACAACAGTACCTAAGTGGTGATTTATTTTCTTATACTAACAGAGCTTATGAGTTTTCTGTTAAGTTTTGTGTTGTGAAGTTTTCAAGTTTTGGGTAAAGATTCGATGGACTATGGAATAAGGAGTGGCAAGAGCCTAATCTTGGTGATGCCCAAGGCACCCCAAGGTAATATTAAAGGAAAACCAAAAGCCTAAGCTTGGGGATGCCCCGGAAAGCATCCCCTCTTTCGTCTTCATTCATCGGTAACTTTACTTGGAGCTATATTTTTATTCACCACATGATATGTGTTTTGCTTGGAGCATCAATTTATTTTGTTAGGATTTGCTTGATGTTATTTATAACAATGTTTTGCATCTTTTATTTCAATAAAAGTGGCATTGATAGCCTTTACTATGCCTATTTTACAAGTCTTCATGTTGCTGTTTGAAAACAGAAAGTTTACCGCTGTTGCAATAATTCCCTAGAAAAGTCAGAATGTGATAAAATGTTGAAACCTTCTGCATATTAAGCTATGATAAATTTACTACAGTGGGAATTTTCTTTCATAATTTTTGGAGTTAGGGAAGTATGGATTTTTCTGCATTCTTTACAGACTGTCCTGTTTAGGCAGATTGCTGTTATGTTTGCATTGTTTGCATATGTTTGCTTCTTTAATGATTCTATTCGAGGATAGGACTATTAAATATGCAGAGGCATTTAGTATGCAATGTTGAATAATAATTTTAGCGATTTTCTACAGTAGAGTATGATAAGGTTTTTGCATTGGTTTATACTAACTTATCTCACGAGTCCTTGTTGAGTTTTGTGTGGATGAAGCTTTTGAGAATTAGGGAGACCGTGATATGAGAGGAACTAAGGAGACACAAAAGCTCAAGCTTGGGGATGCCCAAGGCATCCAAACATATTATTTCAAGAATTCTCAAGCGTCTAAGCTTGGGGATGCCCCGATTGGCATCCCACCTTTCTTCTTCAACAACTATCGGTTAGTATCGGTTGATCCTAAGTTTTTGCTTCTTCACATGATGTTTTCTATTCTTAGATGCCATTTTTTTTCTTGTTGTTTGAATAAAGTATCAAGATCCGAAATTATTAAATGAGAGAGAGTCTTCACATAGCTACATAATTATTTAAACTACTCATTGATCTTCACTCATATCTTTTTGGAGTAGTTTATCATTTACTCGTGTGCTTCGCTTATATCCTATGAGTAAATAGTTGAGTGAGCGAATATCATAAATCTGAAATTATATATGTTTCATATGCTTATCCCATGGGGAGTGATGACTTCACATATAAGTAGTAGAAGTGGTAAATTTATTGAAGGTTAGCAAACATTGTATTGGTCACTTGAACAATTCATTAAAGAATATTGAAGGAAGAGAGATTTCACATATAAATATACTATCTTGGACCTCTTTTGTTGTTGTGAGCACTCATTAAAATATGACATGCTAAAAGGTTGACGTTGGACAAGGAAGACAAGGTAATGGGTTATGTTTTCTTATATCTGAAATAAAGTATATTGTCATGGATCATCCAACATGTTGAGCTTGCCTTTCCCCCTCATGCTAGCCAAATTATTCGCACCAAGTAGAGATACTACTTGTGCTTCCAAGCATCCCTTAAACTAGTATTGCCATGAGAGTCCACCATACCTACCTATGGATTGAGTAAGATCCTTCAAGTAAGTTGTCATCAGTGCATGCAATAAAAATTGCTCTCTAAATATGTATGATCTTTTAGTGTGGAGAAAATAAGCTTTATACAATCTTGTGATATGGAAGCAATAAAAGAAACGGACTGCATAATAAAGGTCCCTATCACAGGGAACAATAAAGTGACCTTTCTTTTGCATTAAGATTTTACGCATCCAACTATAAAAGCGCATAACAACCTCTGCTTCCCTCTGGGAAGGGCCTATCTTTACTTTTATCTTCTACCCTTGTGCAAGAGTCATGGTGGTCTCTTCACCTTTCCTTTTTACATTTTATCCTTTGGCAAGCACATTGTGTTGGAAAGATTCTGATATATATATCCAATTGGATGTAAGGCATCATGAACTATTATTGTTGACATTACCCTTGAGGTAAAAGGTTGGGAAGCGAATCTATAAGCCCCTATCTTTCTCTATGTCTGATTAAACCTTTGAAGCCCTAAATATAACGTGAGTGTTAGCAATTGTGAAAGACTACATGATAGTTGAGTATGCGGGGTTTGCTAAATCAAAGCTCTGACAGAGACTCTTCCTGAAAATAAGATGAATTGTAATTGTTTGATGACTGATAACATGGTTTGTTAGTTTTCAAGAAAGTTTACGATCTATACTTTAACATGTGAATAGCTTATTACTTGATCATGAGAAGCTTTATGAGATGAACTATTGTTATGATATAATGATGCTAGAAAAGGTTATCGAAATTATCATTGATCAAACTACCTGCTAGCATTCACACTTCATAAATTATTTCTTTTATCATTTACCTACTCGAGGACGAGCAAGAATTAAGCTTGGGGATGCTGACACGTCTGCAACGTATCTATAATTTATGAAGTATTCATGCTATTATATTATCCATCTTAGATGTTTAATGGGCTTTGCTATGCACTTTTATATTACTTTTGAGACTAACCTATTGACCCAGAGCCGAGTGCCAGTTCCTGTTTTTTCCCTTGTTTCAGTGTTTCGAAGAAAAGGAATATCAAAGGGAGTCGAAACGGAATGAAACCTTCTGGAGAAGTTATTTTTGGAAGGAAAGCAACCTGATAGACTTGGAGTGCACATCAGGAAAGAAATGAGGGAGCCACGAGGTAGGGGGCGCACCCACCCCCCTAGGGAGCGCCCTCCACCCTCGTGGGCCCCTCGTGGGTCCCCTGACGTACTTCTTCCTCCTATATATACCCATATAGCCTAAAATGACCAGAGAGCACAATAGATCGGGAGTTCCGCTACCAGAAGCCTCTGTAGCCACCAAAAACCAATCGGGACCCTGTTCTGGCACCCTGCCGGAGGGGGGATCCATCACCGGTGGCCATCTTCATCATCCCGGAACTCTCCATGACGAGGAGGGAGTAGTACACCCTCGGGGCTGAGGGTACGTACCAGTAGCTATGTGTTTGATCTCTCTCTCTCTCTCTCTCTCGTGTTCTTGATTTGGCACGATCTTGATGTATCGTGAGCTTTGCTATTATAGTTGGATCTTATGTTTTTTCTCCCCCTCTGCTCTCTTGTAATGGATTGAGTTTCCCCTTTGAAGTTATCTTATCGGATTGAGTCTTTAAAGATTTAAGAACACTTGATGTATGTCTTGCCATGCGTATCTATGGTGACAATGGGATATCATGTGATTCACTTGATGTATGTTTTGGTGATCAACTTGCGGGTTCCGCCCATGAACTTATGCATAGGGGTTGGCACACGTTTTCGTCGTGATTCTCCGCTAGAAACTTTGGGGCACTCTTTGAGGTTCTATGTGTTGGTTGAATAGATGAAACTTTGGGGCATATCGTATAATCATACCCACGGATACTTGAGGTGACATTGGAGTATCTAGGTGACATTAGAGTTTTCGTTGATTTTTGTCTTAAGGTGTTATTCTAGTACGAACTCTAGGGCTGTTTGTGACACTTATAGGAATAGCCCAACAGATTTATTGGAAAGAATAAGTTTGAGGTGGTTTCATACCCTACCATAATCTCTTCGTTTGTTCTCCGTTATTAGTGACTTTGGAGTGACTCATTGTTGCATGTTGAGGGATAGTTATATGATCCAATTATGTTATTATTGTTGAGAGGACTTGCACTCGTGAAAGTATGAACCCTAGGCCTTGTTTCCTATCATTGAAATACCTTTTATGCTCACTTTTATCATTAGTTACCTTGCTGTTTTTATATTTTCAAATTACAAAAACCTTTATCTACCATCCATATACCAATTGTATCACCATCTCTTCGCCGAACTAGTGCACCTATACAATTTACCATTGTATTGGGTGTGTTGGGGATATAAGAGACTCTTTGTTATTTGGTTGCAGCGTTGCTTGAGAGAGACCATCTTCATCCTACGCGTCCTACAGATTGATAAACCTTAGGTCATCCACTTGAGGGAAATTTTCTATTGTCCTACAAACCTCTGCACTTGGAGGCCCAACAACGTCTACAAGAAGAAGGTTGTGTAGTAGACATCAGCGAAATTGTTTCCTGTCGCAAGTACATCCTACACAGTCAGTCCCTGCTAAATGTTTCCATTCGTATGTACATCCGATACAGTCGCTCCAAGGAAATCGTTTCCGTTCACAGGTACATCACACACAATTTTACCTGTTAAATCATTTGTGATAGCGTTGCCATTGCACACGATATAAAAAATTTATCGTTTGCGTTACTGAATGCATCACACACGGTGCGTAGAAGAAACTATGTGGCTAAGGCTATCCATCCCACACTGTTTTTATATGGTAAACATTTGCGCAAAGTGGCCTAACGCAACTAGTATTCTAGAGAAGGTCGTGTGTGATTGTTCACTAATCCAACACGGTTTATTCCAAGAAACTGTGTGCATTTCCTGAGGTCATCGCCCACGGTATTTTCTCAATAACCGTTTGCAATAGCAAAACCCAATTAGCATGCTAATTCACCATTAGTAGGCTAATTGCCCTATTATTAATAATCCACTTATTAATATAATTTACATTCATATTAAGCACATAATATATTTCATTTCCACATTAAGGAAGCAGGATTTCATAATTGAAATACATCAGAGTACAACATGATATAGCTTCAGCACTCAGCTACCCCATTACACAACTGCACTAGCACTAAGTTTCACATGCAACATGTAGAACCTTTCGAAATTAGCATCATAGACGGTATATAGACAGATGCATCTCATCTGGAAAACTGTTGAAGCGGAAGGCAAATATTGAGCCTTCATTCGTGTTGAATGTCTTTGCAACTTTAGGCCAGTGCTTGTGGATGATTGACCGTCTATCCTTCGTCCTCTTCAGGAACACTTCAATATTGAACCGTGGGTGTTGTATGAAAACCTTCCTTGCCTCCTAACCATAGAGGTGGTTTGAGAGGTAATCATTAGTGAACTGCTTTGGAAAGGACTGAAAACAAGGATGTGCGTAAATATCTTCTCTATATTGGAAATGGGGCAAAGGAATAAAAAAAGGCAAGGTATAATAGTTAGTACCATCTTGTAGTGAACTGATGTCTTCTTCATTGTGCAGACAAAGATCTTGTTGTTATTTGTCGCTAATTTCTTTATCCTAACAATCGTTCCGAGTTTCTTAATTTGATTGATATTCATGGACAACTCATTTCCCCATATGCCAAAATGGTCGAACAGTGGGTCAAAACCTCTAACACCAAGACCTACATGTGCAAGACCAAATGGTTAAAAACTTAAATATTAGAATGGTTCCTGCAATTGCACATTAATGTGCTATTAGACAACGGACCATGCATGTGCTAACCTCGATTGTAAACCTCAGTGCTTCCCATTGTTTCCCTGCAACACATATAAGGTATTTAGTCATCAGGTTAAGTAAAGGTTTGCATGCTATCAGTAAAATATGTTAATTAAAAATAAGCACATTGCAGATTCATCGGATTAATTCAAACCACATGGAAAACCCATTTATCCAAACCAAGCATGATTAAGAACTAGGAAATATAGCACTTGTATATGTTTCTTATGTATTAAGTGCAGCCAAATTCGATTTACTCCTCACATGCACAACATTACAAAATTGTACCCACGGCAATTAGACATCGCATTGCAGAATTGAACCAAGCAGTTAACTAAACACCACAACAAATGAACCAAACATTAACTGAGCACCACATTCCACAATATAACATACTCCTAATAGAAGATCAGACAGTTAACCAAACAAAGCATGCTTAACAACTTGGAAATTTAGCAATTGTATTTGTTTCTCATGTATTTACTACAGCCAAATTCAATATATTCCTCACATGGTATACAATAACAGAATGCACCCACAACTATTTGAAATTGCATTGCAGAATTGAACCAAACAGTTAACTAAACACCACAACACAAATGAACCAAATGTTAACTGAGCACCACATTGCACAATGTATAACCAAACCAACCATGCCTGACAACTTGGAAATATAGCAATTGTATTCATTTCAGATGTATTTTGTAAAGATAAATTCGATTTATTTCTCACATGGAAGACAACACAAATTGCAGCCTGAAGAATTGAACATCACATTTGCAGAATTGGACCAAACAGTTAACTGAAGACGACAACTAATTAACAAAATAGTTAATTAATGAGCACCACACTGCATGACATATAGGACATATACACTAGAGCAACATATTATGTGGTAAAATTAGATAGCACAATTCACTAGAATTTGTGAAGGAAAGGCAGGAGTAGCGCACGCAACGGGTAAACCGAGCATGCTTAACCGACGTAGCTAGCAAATGGCAAGGTGCTCCTCCAAGATCCGGGGTTCGGCACGAATGGAAGCCATCGCGCCCTCATCCATGCATGCGGCCGTGATTTGCTTCTCCGCTGCCAAATGCTCCTTGAGATCCTTGATATACTGTGTGCACCATGGCTTTGGGCGGCGCTTATTTGGTGGAAGGTCGGTGATTTCGGTGGAAGTTGTCGCGCTCGCGCCGGTGGTCGAGGCATGTGGGATGTGAAAGGAGGAGGAGAATGGGGGTCGGGTGTGGATTACCTGCCTGGATAGACGAGGCCGAGCAGCGTGAAGGAGGGTCGCCGGCGAGGAGGCGGCGCTGCAAGCAAGGAGTGAAGGTTTCAACTTGGAAAGGAAGGCGGAAATAGGAGAAATGTGGCTTTTGGTAAAGGGGAGGTAGATATTTACATGGATGCCGAAATTTTTGAATCGCTTCAGCAAAAAAACTGCGCGCAAAGTGTCATCAGACACAGTGCCTTATTCAAAACTGTGTACGATGTGTGAACATCATAAACGATTCAGATAGCTTAACCCGTGTGTGATGAGTTTGAACGTCAAAAATTTTGGTTCGAATTTCCCTGGTTAGAGTGGCCATCCACGTCATTGCATAATTTGGGTACACAAAGGAGACTATAACACACCCACACTTCTTAATCGAGCAAGTTCCACAATTAAACAGAGCTAGGTGACCTAAACATTACTCTAACAAATTAAAGACTGTCGCTCTTAATTAAACAAAACAAAGAGTACAACTACGGCTGGTGCTCGTCGATCTCCGCCACCTCCTCCATGTCCAGCTCACGACCGACGGTCTCGTGGGGAAGGGGCTCCATGGCTGCCATCGCACCATACTCGGTAAGCATCTCTCCATACGCGTCCGCCATCTATTTGGAAAAGGCCGCCACGAGCTAGGCATGGGTGGCCGCGATCTGGGCTTGGACGGGCTCCATCGTCGCAAGGTATGCAGCGGAGGAACGAACGGCTGCTCAAACGCTCTCGGTGATTTCCAACTCTTCAACTGTGGGTTGCCGACCATTGTCGGAGAAGCTTCGTTCGATTTGTGCGCTGACCACCATGAGCTTGGCGTGGGCGGCCTCGACATGGTCATGGGGAGCATCCATTAGGGCTACTAGTCGCCAATCCGTGCATTCGCACGGGCTAGTTAATTAATATTGCATTTGAATGTATATTGAGGTAGTTAGACTTACCCACCTTAATTAATAAAGTGGCACCTAAAAATAGTTTACGCTGAGATAACATAATATAAGCACATTATAAGTATGAGGAAGGAAGATTTTTTTATCTCATCTCAGTAGCATGTAATGTCGACTAACCACTACCTACTTGCAGAGACCTATTCATACGGCGTGCTTAGCAAATCTTATGTTTTCCTCGGTGAGAAACGATTGCTTTCTTTGTAAATTCAATCTAGGAAAAGCAATAAAAGAATATTGTTACTTAATTCCTATGGTTGCATTGCCTCTTCATATATGCTTCATATAAATTGGGTCAAGAAAACAATTGGTAAACAAAGTACACAACATATCCAAGTGAGATATGTAGCTAAGAAACGGTAGAACAAATAAGTTGAAATTAAAGAAAGAACACACTTTATCACATCTGGAATTTGAAGAATGCATGCAACAACCTCTAGAGAGCTTTTGTGAACATCATACCAAAGATCCTTACATATAGTGATTTTTATTACATGCACCTGAACCACATATTTGCGTATATGTAGAATTTAAATTTGGGACTTGGATAGTATACATGTACAACATCGATGATGGACTTACGCGAAAAATGTACTTCAAAGTTTAATTACAGGCCATATCGTGCTATTGTGCGTTTTTACTGAACAAATAGGCTGTGATGGTTGCTCTAGATTTTCCCCTTCTATAAGTCGCCATATTTTCCTTAGATATAAGAGGAACTTTAAATTGTTTGGTCAATTTCATCATGATTTTTGCAGCAGTCCATAATACAAATACAAATTAAAAAAATTTGAATAACGGGCGAGCATTGGACTTGTACGTCTACTGATAGTCATAGGCATGCATTTCTCAAAGACCAACTCAAATAAGAGAAATTATTCAGTCTAGTTTTCATCTGGTACTGTGTGAAGGAAGAATTACTAAAACACAGAATATTTATTTCCTCATTTAAAATAAAAAACGAACTCATACCTCATCGACCATCGATCCTCACCATGTGTATTCATCCTTGGTCATGACGCGGTGCAAGCAACAGCTTTGTGTCCGACATCACCATGCATGCTGAAAGTGGATTACAAAAATTACTGAGATATTGGAAATAGGCGGATTTGTAGCACATATGGCCACATCTCAATTTGGTTAGCATGGTCCAATGCAAAACTGCCAATTACGCGTCGGTTGTCATTAAGTACCTACAGTTGCACACATGGGCTTTGAGTCTTGACTCGTCTAGGCATGACAGCCACCATAGGTGACTGGCGATTGTCCAAACTTATATCACTGGTTGCCTTCTTGTACACAACCCACATGAATATAAACTAAAAAGAGAGAATGTGAACAAATTTAATAATTTATATCTAAAGGGCGTGAGATTTACTAATGGAGAAGACAAAGTGTTGTCGAAGAGAAAATGCGTGATAACATGATATATGCTTCACATGATATAGGCTTCATGTGTTGTCGAAGAGACGAAGACAACCAGATTGATTTGCTAATCCAGCAACATCAGTAGCTATACTAATTGAATGATCTGGCACAATGAAACATCAGATTGGTTCCAGTAACTGGCTGAATGACGAACCCTCACAAAAATGCATTAAATTCGTATGTGGGTAATTACACCTGCAGGGGAAATCATGCACACCACTTAGTTTTAAGTTCAAACGCAGTCCGGAACGGAAGTACTAAATTCTAAGGGATGAAGCCATCATCTCAACATGCCACACCTTCTCATCCTTCGGTGCAAGCTCCAGTGTTATAAAAGCCACAAAACAAAATAAATGGTTTTAACTCGAATGCGCAAGAGACAAAACGTACCAGTTCTATCTGAATGATCTGTGGTCACTGATCCAAGAAAAAAGCAACATTTCCTTTCCATTTAAGGTACACAGTCTATCTGTGCTTGGTCACTCACAATATTGTATGGCTGCGATCGAGAGATTGGACTTCTCTACGGGGATACATGGGATGAGATGGACAGATCTGATCGAGGGAGATCTCTAAAGTTGGTATATGTTTTGTTTACCAAGGTCTCCTTTTCTCATGTGTAGTATTTTTTTGTGGCTGTGTAAATAACACTAACCTAGAGAAATCTCTAAACCTGTTACGTTTTGTTGGCCAAGGATTCATTTTTTCACGTTTAGTAATTTTTTTGCGGATATGTAGATCAATACTAATTGACTGAAATTTCTAATGTTACTATGTTTTGTTGGCCAACACTGTTTCCTTCAATACTAACCGAGGGAAATCTGTGACGATAATATATTTTGTTGGCCAAGGACTGTTTTCTTTCACATGTAGCATTAGTTTTTTTCGGTTGAGTATATAATACCCGTTCTTTGATCCAAGACATTATAATTCGGTGCCACATGATCGATGGTCTATGATGCTACAAATGTGACTAAAATCACTATACCCACGTGTATATAATATATGTGTATGTATAAACACATGTATTATTTAGCATACCACATCTGAATAGTAGTCAACTGAAAGGAGGAA
The DNA here is from genome assembly GCF_003073215.2 of Triticum urartu. NCBI lineage: Eukaryota > Viridiplantae > Streptophyta > Magnoliopsida > Poales > Poaceae > Triticum > Triticum urartu. The sequence continues at coordinate 23,567,817 of NC_053027.1, read as the reverse complement.
CTACCTAAAATAATTCTTAAAGCAAATCAAACAACATGGTTCACATCGTATATCTATTATCATCCTTGAGATCACAAATCTGAGTTAGTGGCATGATACGAACACGTAAATTTTATTTACATTTGCTGAGAACCATAATCTCACATCAAAACACATTACTGACTAAATTGGTATCTGCAAATGATAATATATGAAGCAACATGACAGGATTATTTAGATAGCCTGAAAAGTAACGATTCTAAAACACAAATAAGCCATTAAAGCTTTTTTTGTTGGGACTTTAGGGATGATGCAAACACCACTATGCATAATTGCATACTGACCGGCGAGTAAAAGCAGAATCGAGATACTTACATGTCTGAGTGTGAAACGCAAGACAACATTCTTGCTTTGAACGCCACAATCTAGCTCTTTTAATTACCACCAGGGTTGCTAGCATCAATATGGAAAACGCAAAAAAAACTGAAGGTTCCATGAGAAGCATCGGATTATATGGAGATCTACTGGAAAAACAAATGGATCAAATCTGTTAAGTCGTAGTGCAACACACCACTGATTCGTTTTTCCTCATGAGAGACACATTGCCTATGTCCGAGGCACCAATTCATATGTTATGGGGGATGGGTCAGCAGACAGATAGATAAAGATCGATTTAATTAGCAGCCTAGTCATTATCTCGCCCTCAGCCTTCCATTGCCATCATTGTTTGTTTTACCTTATTCTCATTGGTCTCCATGCAGCCATTGTTGCCGCCATAGCAAGTACGAATGGATTCCTCGTCGTCGACCAAACTTGTCTCTGTTGGCGGCTCCGTTTCTAGCTACAGTTTTCACCTCGAGCTGGTGCTGTAATCGTGGCTATACTCTATATTTTTCTCATCTAGAATCTGTGATGATGCTTCCCAACAGTATCTCTCCCTGTCTGTTTCTGCATTTTCAGTTCGTGGTAAAATTGGATAAAGTGATCTAAAACATTGACAGAACCTTTGCGAAAAGGAAACATTGACAACACAGATAGTGTATCAGTAGAAAGGTAAGACAATATAAGTTTCCCCCAAAAATTTCTGCATATTTTAGTTTTTCACTTTTCCAATCATGAACAACATGAACAACACTGTCTCACATTACATATGCAAAGCCACACAATTAACTTCTTGCTTTCTTACAGGCTTTGGTTACTTCTTGCCCTCTCCTACCATGTCTGTAAGGTAACCCCTTGTATTAATTCATAATAGGGGACATATTTGTATTGGGAAGGTGGGCAAGATATAGGGGTTGTGGTTACAAATCAAACCGATTTTAGATGTATTGCAAACTTGTTTTATTTATAACAGTTTTTGCATGCATCTGCACTTACATAATATGGGACTGCAAAGATAAACACTTTTTGTGCAATGAATCTGTGAAGTATCTATTCAAAACCATAGATTTAAAGACTCCAAAGAGAATGACATGGACTGAAAGTTGTTGTGAACATAGAAGGCAATATATCAAACATCGGGTTTGAGGACGTATCGTAATCACCTAGTTCAAACCTGCATGATTAATAGCATTGAGTGTATATGTTATTTCAAGAAGAAAAAAGTTCCCGCTTCATCTGGAGATACATACATATGAGCGTACGTCAAGGATGTTGAGACCAAACCAAGTAGGAGCAGCATATGAATCTACCTCTGGCCAATAGTTTCCCTCACAACGATTCACCTTCTGTAACCCAACTTCCAAAGGGAAATAAGGTATGTGAAAGAACATGAAGAATGTGAAAGAGAAACATGCTCCCAGCCAACCACAACCACGATCTGGAAACCTTGACAATAAATCCTTCTTCTCAAGCGACAATCAACAATGGTACTTCTTTGCTTCAGACCCTGCAGATAGTAAAATAATATCATCGAGATATTATAAAACTTGTATTCTATTCGAGCTAGAAAGTTTACTTTGTGTGACTCGGAGCAATTTTGCTACAGACCAGAACAAATTCAAACTCTATAAATTCCCAGCAAGCCAATCAAGGCGTTAATTCCTTGCTACCATTAAGCCATTGATCTTGCTCCAAGCTGCAGGTGCACCAAGTCCCCATCGTACTGCTTCAAGACTTCTCTCATGGCTCATGGGGATCAACAGAAAGGATTCGAACCCAATAAATTCCCAAGCAAGCAAATAAATGCATTAATTCCTTGCTAGCATTAAGCTATCTTCCTCCTAGCTACAGCTGTAGTGAGTCCCCATCGTACCACTTCAAAACTTCTTCTCTCATGGGGTTCAACTAGACCGCTCCTTGTAGGAAACTGGGCAAGAAGAACGTGATTAGTAGGGGCAACGCCTGGCAGTTGGAGAGCGGCCAAGCTAGGCGATATCTGACAACTCATCCGTGGAGAGATGCAGGCGGCGGCTTCGATCATCAAATTGATGGCCATTAGAAAGAGGCAGAGGTGTACCTTTTTTCCCTTCTCTTTTCCTACATAACCGAGATCTGGTCGCTGCCAATAGAGGGAGAGGCTTTGGAAACGTATGTTTGGTGGAGAGCTACGTATGCAATGCAAACTTTTTTTGACAGAACTTATGCAATGCAAATTTTATTAATTGGATGGGGAGAAATTAGATTGGATGGATAATATTCTCTTATCTTTAGGGTTAAACGTGGAGCCTATGTTGGGCCCATTATCTGATTATGAATAAAGTGTAATATTTATGGAGTCTCTTTTTTTTCGGGTGAATTTGTATGGAGTCTCTAATCAGATCTATACCGTAATAACTTGGTCCCACCAAATGAACGGCTCATAATTTCTGATTAACGTGGTAATTACTGGGGAGTCTGTAATTAGTATAGGTATAGATAGATAGATAGATAGATAGAAGGCCGCCGCTGCGGATCGGATAGCTGTTGTGCCGCTCTCGCTAGTTGCTATCCGCGAGGCAGATGTTGCTGTCGCCACCTAAGAAGCAACAGCGGCCGTTTGGGCCGCCTTGGCCGCCCGGTCGCAGATTGTGCCCGCGCTCATGCACCTTGTTAGCACGTGCATGGCGGCTGCGGTCGTGCTCTGCCAGAGGGGGCTACCGAAGCTGCCCTCACGACGCAGGTCAACGTTCCCATCTTTCACTAGCGACGATTGAACAGTGAAATGATATTTGGGGAGCGAGCTAGTGTGCTTGAGACGCCGACTATAGACTGTAGCCGACGCACCTTCTTGCATAAGCCATAGGCGTACTATACACCGACGGTGCTCCAGGATATTTTGTGCTGCTTCTCACACGGTTGGCGATAATAAACTGTGTGGGATCTACTTGATTTTTCATCTTGATTTGAATTACATAATGGGGTCACAACGGCAATGGACGTTGTTTGAATTGCTAGACCTTTTATCTGCAGTGAACATGCAACAATATGTGTGTCGTAAAAGAATTGGAATTATTCAGGGTTCGTTTGAACATTTTATACATTAAATTGGTTTTCTATCCATTTCAGGTGCACAATTCAAAATTAAGCTACATGCACATGCTCCGGTGCACCAACATGGGTTGTGAAATTACATATGTGTCCGTGGGTTTATGCTTATGTCCCATGCAAGAAATGGGGATGAAATTCGAACACCACGGCACCGTGGCTCTTCGGCAAACTTTGACGTACTTGCATTTGTATTTCTATTAAATCCAACATTCGTTCGAAATTCATGAAACTTGGCATGCTATCATGGAGCGCCATCAAAATACCGTGGTAAAATTTTGTCCAATTTGGGACAGGTTTGGGTATAAGCTTCTCATAAACCAGAGCTTCTCACAACAAGTGTGATGATTTCGGTAGGGAACGTATCACCTTTCTAGATGAAACGATGTTCGTTGCCTCTTATCGATTTCAAATTTTTTCCTAGTATCAACATAGAACAACAGGAGTGTTATGTCAATTTTTTGGATTTTTCGGGGTTCGCTTGGACATTTTTATACATTAACTGAGTTCCTATGCATTCATGTGCATAATTCAAATTTGAACTACAGGCACATGCTCTAATGCATATAAATTAGTTGAAAATTCAAATTTGTGTCCTTGGTTGCATGCTTACGTCCCGTGCAAGAAATGAGAATGAATGTCAAACACCCTGCCACCGTCACTCGCCGCAAACATTGAGATACCTGGTTTTTAAATTCTAGTAAATACAAAGCTCGTATGAAATTCTTGAAACTTGGCATGCTATCATGGAGCGGCATCGACATGTCATGGTAATTTTTTTGTCCCAATTGGGGCAGGTTTGGGCATATGCTTCTCACAAACTAGAGCTTCTCACAACAAGCATGATGGTTTCGATAGGGAACGTCCCACCTTTCGGGACGAAACGATATCCGTTGCCTCTTATTGCTTTCAAATTTTCCTCGTGTCAACATAGAACAACAGGAGTGTTGTGTCAATTGTTGTGATTTTTCGGGGTTCGTTTGGAGATTTTTATGTATTAACTGAGTTTTCAATGCATTTATGTGCATAATTAAAATTTGAACTAACATGCTCCAGTGCATATAAATTGGTTGAAAAATCAATCTGTGTCCTTGGGTGCATGCTTAGGTCCCATGCAAGAAATGGGAATGAATTTCAAACAACAGGGTATCATTGATTGCCGGCAAAACGTTGAGATACTTTGTTTTAAAATTCTAGTAAATCCAAAACTCGTCTGAAATTCATGAAACTTGGCACACTATCATGGAATGGCACCCGACATATTGTAGTATTTTTCATGTCCATTTTGAGAGAAGGCGCACTCGAAGAACAACCAACAAAAGGCATTTTGAAAAAATAGCTGCCACTTTAATATCTCAAACGTTTGTGTAATTCAAACCGTGTGCGTTCTGTTAACCATTCACGTGACACCACATGTGTTGGTTTTAATGGATATAGGAGGTGCTGTGCGGAAAGCTGCTTGACCTTGACTGAACGGGAGGCGTGTGAGTGCAATCCGGTGCGCAGGCTGACCGAGAGGCGTGCAAGCTGTCCTCCAATGCGCAGGCTCACTGGGAAGCGTGCGAGCTGTACGCTGCACAGGCTCACTGGGAAGCGAGCCCTTTGACTTCCATGGCAGCCCGCCTTCCTGTTCATTAATGGTGCCCCAGCCGCTGCTTAATACAGGCGGCCTTACTGTTCGCCTCCCATTCCACTCCCTCCCGGAGACCTCAATCAACTCCATGGCGCAGAAGGATCATCTTCCACTAGTCTTCAAGTTTGTGAAGTCGACTCCGAGCCGGAGGAGATAGAAAATAAGGAGGAATGGGGCCTCATGGAGATGGCCCAGAACGAGCTGGCCACGATAGTAGCTACCCCCGCTCCCGTCCCAGCTCCCATCCCCGTGCTCGCACTAGCGACAATCCCCGTAGCATTGACGGGCTGGTCGCCGAGCACTATCGGAGAGCTGGAAGCCGCGGGAGTCAGCGAGGTCTCCGCGGACTCGTGCGAGCTTGTTTACATGCCAGCGCCTGTGCCCGTGCGTTCCCCTCCACCCGCTGCGGCGCCGGTCCCCATGCGTTTGGTTGCACCCGCCGCTCCTGTGCCCATGCGCGCGCCCCCCTCGGCGGCATGGGACACTGCCGTCGACCACTACCTCTCAGCGCCGCCAGCTGCCGTCCTCCCGTACCCCGCCCGTAGATCGCGCGACGACATGATGTTTGATTTAGAAGTGAAGAACATTCTGTGCTGCATTGAAGACTTCAACAACGGCGTCCTGGAGGACGACAACGACAACGACGGTGTGGCACGCCGCCTCCGCCGCCGCCGGAAATAGTTTTTTCTTAGGTTTAATAGTGTATCTCGATCATATGAATATTAATTCGCAATATGACTAAATGAAAGATATGGTTTGAGCGAACTTGTGTTTTTCTTTCTTAATCACTACACCACAACACTACATCCCCGTCAGCTAGGTTGGTTGGAAATACACCTTCCACCGACATACAGTCGGTCGGGAAATTCTATTGCCGACCAACCTTGTCTGTTAGGAAAAGTCCAGACGGGAAAACCCTTTCCCGACCGACATATCTTTCCCGACCGACTGTTTGATGGCTAAGGGGTACTTTTCCCATCCAACAGTCTGTTGGGCCTGCCGTGGGCTTTTCCCGACCAACAGTCCATTGGGGTAACCATGGGCCTTTCCCGGCCGACTATCAAATGGGTATTCTTTCCCGACCAACATTTTGTTGGGCCTGTTGTTAGCCTTTCCCGACCGACTGTTTGATGGTGTTTGTTTTGCCGACCAACAATCTGATGGCATTTTCTTTTCCCGACCAATAATTCGTCTACATTTTGTTTAGCCAACCTCAATTTTAATTAGCATATGGTATTGATTGTCACATACATATAGTTCATGTGTTCTAAGCATAATCACCAACACATCATACATCAGGTTCACCAAACCATTTTTATTCCATTAACTAATTGTCATATACATACACTTCAGTTTGTTCTAAGCACCAAGACAAGACACCACACATCAGGTTTACAGAATGACAGCAAAAAGGCACAAGTATGAGACATCAATTGTACTACAGTTGACGCGGATCGCAGGCTTCATGGTTCATTGTGAGTCCCGTCCTTATGTTTGCTTCCAACATAAGTTAAAGATGTCTCAATTATTAGAATGTTCAATTATTTTATGAAATTGAATACAGGCATAATTCATATCTGCATTGTGCACACAAAATGAGGAATACACTTATCTAATCTATAAAAGTAGAATTTCGAAACATGAAGACCACCAATCGACTACCAGCAGTGGCCATGGATGTGGCATAGAAGCCCTCTGTACGATTGCTGAGCATTTAGTGTTCCTAGGGACATACTTAAGTTACTGTGCATAGGTACTAGCAGCCAATATCCCAACACTTGTTTCCAAAAAAATAAACATACACCTTTACAGATAGTGGATACAGTGAGCTGAAAGCTAAATACATATATAATTGTGACTCTTTTAGTAGATGTACAAATTTACTGGATTTAGTTTTGACGTGAATACGCCATGATAGTTGAAATCGTTAGTATTAGATGATATACTCTGTTGAATTTGGCTCAAAAGGGTAAATATTCTAGATTGTATAATCAACTCCATGAACAAAATCCATCAAAATCAGGCATTTACAGCAAGTAGGCTGGGACCGATATGCTATGCACCAAATAGTTCCTATTGAGATGCAATTACATCAATCATACATGATATGGAAATTCCACATGCCATCGCTTCAGCCTGCGCTACAGTAGTTGTCAAGATAGAGAACAATGCAGAAGAATAATTAGAATGCTCCATGCTAATATAGTTCACGATTAGTAGCAGCAAAAGTACATAGCTGGAGGGGTCTAACAAAGGAGAACTTATTTGCTTACATTATTTATGCAGTAATACATAAAATTTAAACTCAAATGATTTTTCTCCATTTCATGAACCTAAGGAATAAGATGTTGCCACTCGACATCCGTGGCAGTATCTGCGAAGGGTGGCATAAAACCCCTATGTTTCTAGAAAGAAACAAATATACACAACAATAACCGTGGCAATCCAGTTACAAAAGTACGTAAATGATTGTAAACCTGGGATAAAAAGTCACTGCACCAAGAACAAGGAATCTCAGACTTTGTGTTTCCCACCCCCACAACACATCTTTTTTTCTTAGCAATTTTTTTGACTTTATCAAAAAATCACAGTCTAGGAGAGCTGTTCAGCACTAAAAGTCTAGTTACAAAAGTAGGTTCTTTACTTTGGTATTCAAAGCTTATCTATTTCCTAGCTGGCCTTTAAGTACCCTCATGTATGATATATCCTTGCTGTTGCTTCCAGATAATAAAAAGAATAGAAACAGTTGCAGGCCACTTGTGCAAAACAGAGAATAAAAACATAAAATACCTTGTTTTCGTTCAGTGTATAGAGAATAAAAATTTCTACTCCTATAAAAATTCGAGTTGGTGATGATGGTGTGTCTGCCATCTGTTGTTCAGGATCAGCATCTAGCACACACGAATCAATCTGTGCAACTCTGCAAGAAGACGCCCACTGCTCATTTGCAGATAACCCCTCTCGGCCTCATCTTTCCTGTTCAGACTTGTCTCTCCCAACTCTTTGAACCGTTTGGAAACAAATCGAATCCAAGAAGTGGCTTCATTAAACTTCGCAAAATAGACCAGTTGTACAAATAGATCTAGTTGCATCTCAGTAGTAACTAGGATTTGATGGGCAGGACAGGGAGATCTAGTTGCAGACTGAAGCAATCCGCAAGAACTCACCAACAGTTTGGGGGAGGGGGCTTTGAAGTTCCAAATTTCAAGATAACCTAGGAACTAAACCATCACATAAAACACACATGTGATTTAGTAACCTAGACACATGATGATGGTGTGTCTAGCCCAGATAACAGAACTAGAAGGTTTAGTAATTTAAGAAGAATGTAAAAAAAGGAAAACCAGAGAGGAACTAAGCAATCACATAAAGCACACATGTGTTTTAGATGTTCTATTTTCAGAACAGAATAGAACCTATATCACTGACTTCAGCTAGTTGTGTTTGTACTGCTGCATGTTCTACCTATATTTAATTTCCACCCAAAAATGAAAATGTGTGGATGAATATACTACAGTTTTGACTCAGCAGGATGGCTTACTTTGGAAGGCTGATGCGCATGATCTTGTGTTACACTAGACCTCAAAACACGTCCTTCATTCATGCTTACAGGTGCGTGGGAGGGTGCCTGCATAGATAGGTTAGTGCTCGGAGCTACATTTTCTTCTTGGCGGAGAAAACAAATGTGATGGAAGATACATAGCTTTCTTTTGTATTGTCAGATGGAAGTATCAATATAAAACATCTCCACATCTAATAATGAGATATGTGTACCAAAAAGTAATTTTACTATGCAAACAATTACATCGGTGTGGATTCTTCTCATCATCTAACCTCAGTGATACAATACCTAAAGAAATAACACTTTATATCTTCAGAGTGGCAAATAGTTACAGCCCATCAACACCTTAATAAAGAAACAAGGTAAATAGCCTGCGAACAAAACACAGGTTAGTCATTTGAACATGGTCCTTTAAAAGAAGCATTTAAAAACAGAAACTTCTCAAACTGAAAATGATTATCAGAATTCATATTGTTTCCCTAACCGCACTGGAAGAGGTTCAGTTTCAGTAAATAAGAAATTAAGCAATGATACTTTCTCAATTGATCTGTTGGGTGTTCTTTTACATGGATCCGGCATCGAACCAATTGTACGCATATAGCAATTACGAATTTTACTTACTGGATTGAAGTTCTGCTTTTCTCCAATATAAAGATTGACAGCAAGACCAACATTACCACATAATTGTACTATAAGTAAATAATGCCCTACATTTATATTCCAGCAGAGTTGTCCCAACCATTTTCTATGTACATTTAGTGACTAATCACACATAATTTTTAAGCTATCCATTTTCTATGTCCAGCCATGCATAATCTTAGTGGATGATACTAAAGCAATGGGAGCTAGAATATTAAGTGAGGGCACAAGTCCTGATCTCGATTCAGGATCCAGTTAGTTACCTACACGTCCTAGGTGTTGACGTCGGGGTACTGGTTGATGAGGAACCGAAACTTGGAGGAGTGGAGGTTGGTGCCGAAGCCGATGACGCTGCTCGCCGAGAAGCTTGAAAGCATTCAGGCGAGGTAGGTGAGGTCGTCGATGGGATTGGACACCACGAACAACAGCACTTCCGGGACGTGCCCCGCCACGGCCGTCACGCCATTCCGCAAGGGCAACGCTCCTCTGCAGTAGGTGCAGAGGTGGCCGGCGCGGTGGAGAGGCGTGGGGGGTGATGGAGAGGTTGACATCGTGCAGTAGAGACGCGGGGGCGCGAGGGAGAGGCCAACGGCGTGGTGGAGCGCGGGGGCGCAGGGCTGCGGTGGAGAGCCCGGCGGCGGGTGTGGGGAATCGAAGGAGAAGGAGAAGGGGAATCATACCTGGCCAAACGGGCTGGCCCGGCACGGCCCGGCCCGGCCCATCGTAATCGTGCCTGGCCCGGCACGGCCCGCCAGGGCACGATTACTATATGGGCCGTGCTGCGCCCCCAGGCCCAGGCACGACCCAGTTAGTAAACGGGCCGGCACGTTGGCCCGTTTAGCACGGTGGGCCGCATATTTTCAACCTATTATTTGATGCACTGAGCGTTTTTAGCCTATTTTTACATGTTGGGCCATATATAGATGTAGAAAAAAACTAAAAAAAACTTAATCGAGCCGTGCCGTGCCGGCCCGTGTGCCCAGCCTCCAGGCCCAGGCACGGCCCAGGTCGTGCCTCGTGCCGGGCCCGGCCCGTTTATCCCGTGTCGTGCCTGGGCCAAGGCGGGCCGTGCCGGCGTGCTCACGGGCCGGCCTGAAAAAACCGGCCCATTTGGCCATCTATAAGGGGAATTAGGGATTTGGCTACGTGCGCGCTAGACCTTATTTAGATCTGAGCGTTCGCGGTCTTGAGCCAAAATATTCGCGCTAAAAATTTTCCGTAGCCCGCGTTGGCCAATTTGCCACGAATTGTGGGTCGGCGTTATTTACGGACCGACGGGCTGATAGACATACGAGGTTTCCCGACCGATGATTCGACAACAAATTCCGTACTATTCCCGACCGACAGTCACTCACTGTTCACGTGATTTCCCAACAAACTGTCTATTAGAAGTTTTCTCAAGTCACGGTCGGTCGGCAATACTGACTTTTTCCAACATACATCCGTAGGGAATATAGTGTCATGGTGTAGTGAATGTACAGACTTATCAAATGATTTTCTTTTGAAAAAAACTTCAATGGTTTTTAAATATAAAACACTCGTCACAAACGTTTTAGTTAGAACACGCGTATGCAAACCGACAGCTTCCCCAGGAAGCCAAGGGAAAATGTGTCGAGCAGGATTTTTGCGGCTCTTGATCGCAAACGTTACATAGAACACCCCTATGCAAAGTGAGAGCAGGATTTGTGCATCTCTTCAACGCAAACGGTTCTTTTAGATGACCCGTGTGCAACCACTTACAAACAATTTGGTAAGATTTGCATCTGTCATATTGGGTATGTTGCTATTTGTCAAACTAGAAAGATTGACATTTGTTAATCTAGTAACATTGCCATTTGTCAACCTTGTAACACTGCAATTTGTCAAAATATGAAGCTAAAAATCTCTAGTAGTATCTAATTTTTGCAACTAAAATTTAGTAATTTAAGCATGAGAGACTGGATGAACAACATGCATGTCAAGTACGCGGCCAAGGACGCGTACACAAGCTACGAGATGTAGAGGCGGATCGTTGACATGAGGAAGTGTCTTCTTCCTGCCCCAGGCAGTGGCGGGAGCATCACAAGAAGTAGATGACTAGACGATCGTTTCTCCTACTTTAGAATGCATGCAATTGTTTATTGAGGTGTGTGCGAATGATATGTATAGTCACTTATGTAATTGGATGTTTATTTCAGTTATATATATATGTATACACATGTTATTCTTCTGTAGACAGAGCAAATCACACGGCTTATTAGTAGCAATCGTTTGTGTTATTATTGGTCTTCGCGCACATTTTTTATTACGGAATTGTTTGCCGCGTATCACACACATCTTGTTCAGTTGAACCGTTTCCATTGTGTTGCCAAATCACACACAGTTCATCCTAGGTGAACCGTCTGTTGTATATCGCACAGACCTGCATCTGTCTGACTGTTTCTTTTGTTCCTCCTCATCCCAAATAGTTAATTGAACTGAAATGTATGCACTGCATTGCACACGCAACTAAAATCTAAACCATGTTTGACGCATCCGTCATCGCAAACAGTTTGCACCTTTTTGATGGTTTTTTACACCACCGTTTGCGATTATGGCATCACACACAGTCTCATCGAAGAGTCTCTGATCGTAGTGTCGCATTTGGACCATCCTGTAGTAGTGTTGGGAGCCAAGGAAGTACCAGAGGGGAGGCCCGTGGGGACCACAAGACACCAGGGCGCTCCAGAGGCCCCTAGCGCGCCCAGGTGGGGTGGTGCAGCCCATGGGAGTCCTTTCCATAGCCTCTGAACTCTATAAATACCCAAATATTCCAAAAACCCTATCAGAGTCGACAAAACACAATTCCATCAGCCGCAAGTTCCAAAAGCACGAGATCCAATCTAGAGCCCTATTCCGATACCTTGCCAGAGGGGAGCACAATCACAGAGGGGTTCGCCATCCTCATTAGTGCTCCTTCGATGATGTGTGATTAGTTCACCATAGACCTATGGGTCCGTAGGTAGTAGCTAGATAGCTTCTTCTGTCTTTTTGATTCTCAATACAATGTTCTTGGAGATCTATTTGATGTAATGGCTTTTGCGGTGTGGGATCCGATGAATTGCGAGTTTATGATCAGATCTATCTAAGAATAATATTTGAGACTTATTTGATCTCTTATATGCATGATTGTTATAGCCTCATATTTCTTCTCCCAAACTTTGGTTTGGTTTGGTCAACTAGATTGATTTTCCTTGCAATGGGGAGAGGTGCTTTGTGATGGGTCCGATCTTGCGGTGTCCTCACCCAGTGACAGAAGAGGTTTTTAGCCAATTCAAAAATGATGAACTTTTCTGCAGGGCATTTTGGGTTCATTCAAAATATTTTTATTTGAACCTAGTTGAATTCATTTGGTGCTAGGGTTTCTACATCCCCAATTAAAATCCGTTGAATTTAAACATGATGCATGGATGCTCACAGATCTATACCTATACTAATTACAGACTCCCTAATAATTCCCACTTTAATCTGGCGGGACCAAGTTTTTACGGTGTAGATTGCCCATCTAATCCACAGCCCAATTGTTTTTTTAAATGGAAGCAAAAAATAAAAATCCATACAAAGAATTCCATCTCGGTTACAAAAAATAGAACCCCAAACTGATAGGATCCAAACTTCCATGTCAGCAATTCAGAAGAAAAAAAACAATCTCTGTTGAGCCAAAAACGCTTTAAAAATCCTTTTTTACTCGGTTGATCCAAGCTACACCTAACACTAACAAGGACCAATCCTGAAGCAACCTACACGTACACAAATCACGTTGTTTTGTTTTTTGTTTCTTAGGGTACACAAATCACGTTGTTTTGTTTTTGTTTTCGGTTTTGTTAAAGCACATCTAGATGTGCCATACTTTTGTTTTTTAGGGTACACACATCACGTTGTTATAGCGTCCATATCAATATATATTTCACAGAAATTAGATCCTTCATCACCACGACTCCTCCATCCTACCTAAATTTCAAGATCTTGGGCCGGTAGAATAGCGTACATCTCCTGGACCTCTATCTCGCGTGAACAATCTCATGCACACCCCCTCTCGCCGGCCGGCTCCCATTCACCGAACTCGCTGCCGCCGCCCTCTCGCCATCATCCATCCTCTGCCACCATCCTTCGTCTTGCCTTGCTCCCGCCCCAAGCCAACACGCTGGGCTTTCTGCTCCTCGACATAGATTGAGGCATCGGTTTCCTTTCGACTGGACTAAGTGCATGTAATCCGCTTCAGAAGTCACTGTTTCTTCTGTCATCCAGCGCGCCAGGTAGGTTTCGGTGTAAGCTCTTACTCCATTGCATCACTACCGGTCATTAGGCCCTCCTTTCCCTGTCATACAACATCAAGACAGACTGACATTAAACTGAAAGGAACCAGAGGTACTTTATTGGTGGCATCAAGTGGTTTAGATAGATCTGGTTGTGGTATTTCCTGGCAATTTTAGTTGACAAGTACTTCTCTGGCTTAGATAGAACTCGCTGTGGTTTTTGCTGTTAATTTGAGTTCTAAAGAACTTATTTGTATTAATGGCGTTTATAGCACAGTAGCCTACAGTGACATGTTTAGATGATGGCTTCATCCGTGAGAATTCTTCTTCTTTTCAGGCAAAGTTTCATCCGTCAGAATTTAGTTGTTGTGTTCTGCATTTGATTGATTCATGATTTCCCTTCCATCTTGAATTATACATGCACGAATTTAAAGCATTTTCATGTCCGGTTCCTGCAAACAATGGAGGGTTGTCAAGTATTTTAAGTAGTATAGCTGGTAGCCGCATATGTTGCTGAAGTACATATCAATCTGGTGGTCTTCAATAGCAGGTGAAGCATATATCACGTTGTCTAGCACTCTTCTTAAATAAATTATTATCTTTCCTGCACTTCCAATCCGACATTGTCCTTTGGATATAAAAAAATTCAGTGACCTTGCCCTGCAATCTTCAAGCACATTGTATCCATCTTGATCTTGTGATCATCGACGACATCCGCAACATGCAACTCCAATATCATCTTCTCCTCCTCAATTTTTTTTATTTTTTCCCTCAACAAATTATTTTCTTCTTCAACAAAATTTAACCTCTCGACAATAGGGTCGGTTGGAATTTCCAATTCACATACATCCTACATAAATAAAATCTATGTCACGTTGGTCGGCATAATTTTCATAAACAATAAATGAACCAATAGTTATAAAGATAATATATATACCTCATCCGAATCATAGACAGGACGAGGGCCGACGGGGGCGGATACCAAAACCATCGCACTATATAAGATGCAATTATAGAAGTAAGAAAATAATACAAGTATCTATGTAAACATACAAGTAAGAATATTTTTTCCTTTCAGAAAGAAGATAAGAACAAGAGGCTCACCACGGTGGTGCCGGCGATGAGCTCGGCACGGGTGATCAACAGCGGTGAAGTCGGGGACAGGGCGTGACGGACCGCTAAACCTAGACAAATATTGAGGAAAATGGAGGTTGGAGGTCGAGCTTGCAGAGGAGAAAGCTTAAGTAGTGTGGCTCGGGCATTCCATCGAACACCTTGTGTGCATAGGAGGTGAGCTAGAGCACCACCAAGCCCTCTCCTCCTCGGCCAGAAAAAACAGAGCAGTGTGCTCTGCTCTTACGCGAGGGGGTATATATAGGCACCACCATTGGTCCCGGTTGGTGGCATGAACCGGGACTAAAGGGGAGCCTTTGGTCCCGGTTCAAGCCAGCAACCGGGACCAATGATGGTGGGCTAGGAGCGAGGCCCATTGGTCCCGGCTCGTCCCACCAACCAGGACCAAAAGGTCTAGACGAACCGGGACCAATGGCCCACATGGCCCGGCCGGCCCCCTAAGCTCACGAACCGAGTCCAATGCCCCCATGGGTCCCGGTTCTAGACTGAACCGGGACTAATGGGCTGAACCGGCCTGGACCGTTGCCCCCTTTTCTACTAGTACAACTAATTACAAGCAATTTTAGGGTTGTGACAACTCACCCCAAACAAGAATCTCGTCCTGAGATTCAAGACGTGACGTAAGAAAACAGAGGGGACACAAAGCTAGCACAATCTTCACGATCCAGGTTGCACTTCATAAGAACGTTGATTCAATCATCATCTTTATCTCGATGTCTTGCTCTGAGAACTCCATCCAACATGACAACGAGAGGAAAGGGGAAAACTCTAGAGGAATTGATCTTCTCAAAGATCGAGCAACTCAAGATCAAGTCATGGAGTGAGACATTGAAACATCTCTTGAGCTGACACACAAAACACACATCAGGAGGGATGGAAGAGTCATATGACGGAGGTTCAATTTGGTAGGCAACAGTTCCACGCTTGGGTAAGATGGTGCATGGTTTCTATGTAGCGAGGAGTTAATTGCCACGATTCCATAACGGGCACCTTAGGGAAGGTGACTCGCAGAACTATTTCCTTAAGTGGCAAAAAGAATTACTTTTAATACGGAGATCATTCAAACTCTTCATACCAGCCTAAGGCAATTTACGAATGATAGTTTGATAGAGTTTGAGAGAACGGCATACTCGAGCTAGAATGGTTGATGTGGACTACCTTGTTGAAGACAACGTGATGGATGATTTCTTCTTATCATCGAGAAAGGATAGGGCCCAGGGTAAGCCCACTTTTGAGGATGATCCTGAATAGCAATTACTGAGAAGGGCAGCCCATGGTAAAATGGCACAATGGCAGGTGCAAGCTAGGAATGTTCCAACCATCATGTCTGAAAGGAAAGTTTGCAACACAAATTGACGAGATGACGTTGCGAGATTCTCGGGAGATGAACTACGACAACAAGCTCCAAAACATGAGAGGGTTCTGCTACATACCTGTGAACACACAAGATAGGCATGACCACATAGTAGTCTTACAACCAAATACTACTGAGTTCAGCTGGGAACCATCATCGAGAATATTGAAGTCTTGTGCATGTCCGTCTGGGCCCTTCAGGAACAACATTTGAACTTCTTATCCTTAAAAAAAATCAACAAGTGGCTTTGTGTTCTAGGGAATACATATGGAATGGAGATGATCAGTCTATCAAACCATAGAATACTTCGCACATACATGATTGACTTGGGATGATTCCAGAGGAAGCAAAACAAACCTTTCTCAAATTCATGGCGGCAACTTGCACCTAATGCATGTGAACTTGGAGAAAGTCACTTCTTACACCAAACATATGCTTCATGAGCTAGCATGAAGAAATGCTTTCAAAGTTTCCAACACTAGCTTAATGTCCAGCATGAATCATGGACAAGATGAAAAAATTGCCGATGGGCTCAACAACTGGTCATCCAGATTTCCATGAAGATGGAATTCCACAACTATGTGAACAAAGCGATAGCGTTGGTCAGACCAAAAGATATAATGGTGCATGCTCGAGGGAACAACCATGAATAAGAAAACATTACGAACATTGTTGGTTCTGATTTGATTTAACAATAGCCCACACTCAAACCAAAGTTCTGACAAGACAATAGATCCAACAACTGATACGAGGACCAATTGATGAAGATATCATCTTTCTTCAACACACACACAAAGATATCCCTTAAAATGAACTAAGTCAGACAAGCTTTTATCTTCCAACTCTCCAAGTTGTTGTTTGGCTTAACGAACTAGCTCAGGGGTATCCAACACAGATTCTTGGAGAAAGAGTGGTTGATTGGAAACCCAACTTGATCATGAACTCAACATATGGGCTAGGGGACAACCTGGTGATACTTCCGAGAAGATATTTGGAAAATCACGAAACACCGACATGTTATTAAGATTGAGAACAATCTTGCTTTTCAGGGCGAGACGATATGATCAAATGAGCGAGGATTTGACAAAATCCTAACTCATCAATCGAGGAGTGCAACAGGAAAGTGGACTAAGTATCACGATCAATCTTAGAATGGTGATACAATAACCAACACGCTAAGAGTGAAATTATCTTCCATTAACTCCCAAGCAACAGGGTTGCTGGGAGTATTGGTTTCACATATCACGGTTCACTTGTCGGTATTCCAGTTGCAACAACACGGAAACCGGGGAATGAACAATGATGTCGGTGTACAAAAGTAGGGGCTCTTTTTTGACCGCTTTACTTGTGCACCGGTAGTCAGAGCCGCGCGCCATGACCACACTTAGTAGGGCAAAGGAGGGAAGCCGGAGAGAAGCCGAAGTATGAGACAACCAAGGTAACGCCAAGACCAGAAGTGCAGGAGAGCAAGAGGGCGAGGTGGACTCCCTCGGCAAGATCCTTGCCGGGGCAACTTGCCCGATGCCAGCGGAGCAAGCCACCCTTGAGCGCACAACACTACAAAAAAATAAACTTCCGTGATGATACGCGTTTGTCAGAGTAGGTCGCATTTTTTGTCATGCATGTACATCCATGACAAACACTACAGGAATCAGCTACTTTGCAGTCTGCCACGGCAGACGGCAAATGCATGGATGATGGACGGCAAAGGTCTTTGCCGTCTGCCGCGAACGGCAAAAGGCCACGGCAAAGCAAGGTCCGGCAAAGAGGTACTTTGCCGTCTGCTTCGGGCGGCTGACGGCAAAGGGGCCTTTGCCATCAGCAGCGGACGGCAAAGAATGCAGATGGCAATAAATGCGTTGTTACTCCGTTAGGTGGTTAACGGCAGGCCTTTGCCGTCCGTCGCTGACGGAAATTTTGGCAGGCCTTTGCCGTCCACCGGATGATGTCAGCTGGATGTCACTACACAGCAAGCCTTTGCCGTCTGCCGCTGTAGGCTCTTTGCCGTCTGCCGCGGACGGCAAAGCCTTTGCCGTCAGCCACTGTAGGCAAACTGACCAAATTGGTTAGCCTCCCAGGAAGCACAGTTGCCTGCCACGTGGCCTCTTTGCCGTCCGCTGTTGATGGCAAAGAGCCCTTTGCCGTCGGTGGCAGACGGCAAAGAGCCTGCATATTGTCTCTTATTCTGTTTTTTTTTGAATTCAACAATTTTCACAGCAAATATATATGACATATATAGATATATTTAACAGGGCTATTTAACAGCAATCATATCACATATCCAGCACATAAGTTTCATCCATTCATACATAAGCAAGTTCCATCAAGTTCCATCCATATACATTGTTCCATCCATATACATATTACAATGCAAAGTTTCATGAACATAGCAAGTTCCATCATAGCAAGCTAGATACAATGCAAAGTTTCATCAAAGAAAAAGCAAGCACTCCATCATAGCAAGCTAGCTTCCGTGAAGTGAATGAAATCTGCAAAATGGCAAATAAGAAAGTTAGAAATAGGTGACTAGAAGAAGAAGACTAGAACAAGAAGTATATGTCATTTATGAGCTAATTTAGGTGAAATGGATCATATATGACCTAACTAAGTTGAAATGGGTCGTTTATGAGCTAACTTAGTTGAAATGGATCATTTATGAGCTAACTTAGTTGAAATGGGTCGTTTATGAGCTAACTAAGGTGAAGGGCATCGTTATTGAGCTAACTAAGGTGAAATGGATCGTTTTTGAGCTAACTAAGGTGAAATGGATCGTTTTTAGCTAACTTAGGTGAAATGGATCATTTATGAGCTAACCTAGGTGAAATGGATCATTTATGAGCTAACTTAGGTGAAATGGATCATTTATGAGCTAACTTAGTCGAAATGGGTCGTTTATGAGCTAACTAAGGTGAAATGGATCGTTTTTGAGCTAACTAAGGTGAAATGTATCGTTTTTGAGATAACTTAGGTGAAATGGATCATTTATGAGGTAACTTAGTTGAAATGGGTCGTTTATGAGCTAACTAAGGTGTAATGGATCGTTTTGAGCTAACTAAGGTGAAATGGATCGTTTTTGAGCTAACTTAGGTGAAATGGATCATTTAAGAGCTAATTTAGGTGAAATGGATCGTTTTTAGCTAACTTAGGTGAAATGGATTGTTTAGGAGCTACTCTAGGGAAATTGGGTCATTTTTGAGCTAACTTGGATAAACTGGATCATTTATAAGCTAATCTAGGTAAGATGGGTCATTTTGGAGCTAACCTAGGTGAAATGGGTCATTTTGGAGCTAACCTAGGTGAAATGGGTCATTTTAAAGCTAACGTAGGTAAAATGGATCATTTAGGAGCTAATCTAGGTAAAATGGGTCATTTTAGAGCTAAATTGGATCACTTATAAGCTAACTAAGGTAAAATGGGTCATTTTAGAGCTAACTTAGGTAAAATGGATCGTTTATGAGCTAACTAAGCTAATTATGCAATTTTTGACATAAGTAAGCTAAGTACAGATCGTTTTAGAGCTAACTTAGGTAAAATGGATGGTTTATGAGGTCAGTAAGCTTATTAAGTCATTTTGGAGGAAAAGAAGCTAACTCTAGGTCATTATGGTATGCATATTGGAGGAAATAAAGCTAAGTCTAGGTCTTTATGCATTTGTTAAGCAAAACACTAGAGAAACTTACCGTGATCAGGGAGGTGTAGGAGCGGGCTGGCTCGTGCCGGTAGGTGAAGAAGGATCGTGCGATGCGTGCCTGGAGTTAAGCTGCACCAAAGATCATTTCCAATGTCTCGTTAGCATTATGACACTCAAATGTTAACACTAGCTAGTAATGTCCATTCAAATTAAACTCACCGTGCTCCCAGGAGCAATCACTAGCATCGGCGGAGCGGTCTAACCAGACTTCTCGCACACAGACTGCACATTTGGTTTTGACAACAGAGTCATACTAGTTACACTAGTAGAAAAGGGGGCTTTGGTCCAGGCCGGGTAACCCCATTAGTCCCGGTTCAGTCCAGAACCGGGACCAATGGGGGCATTGGTCCCGGTTCATGAGCCCAGGGGGCCGGCCGGGCCACGTGGGCCATTGGTCCCGGTTCATCTGGACCTTTTGGTCCCGGTTGGTGGGATGAACCGGGACCAATGGGCCTCGCTCCTGGCCCACAACCATTGGTCCCGGTTCGTGCCTCAAACCGGGACTAAAGATTAGACCTTTAGTCCCGGTTTGAGGCACGAAACGGGACCAATGGGGATGAGACCTTTAGTCCCGGTTCGTGCCACGAACCGGTACTAAAGGTCCCATTTTCAAACTCTACCCCAGTGGATCGCCTTTTCAGTTTTAAAAAAAATAAAAGAAAATGATGGAAATGTCAAAAAAAATAAAAGAAAATAAGTTTCCCATGTGATATGTGGTCTAGTTGTTGGGAAAATTTGCAAATGTGAATTTTGACTTTATTTGCAAAATCTCTCTGAAATTTGTAAAAATGGGCATAACTTTTGCATACTAACTCGGATGAAAAAGTTTTTTATATGAAAAATCATCTACTCGAAAAGTTAAATTCGGATGTAACAGGGGAACCCCGTTAAACATTTTCAAAATCCTCAAAAACCTAATAGAAAAAAATTTACGGGGCTTTTAAAGATCTAGAGTGAAAAAAATCGAAAAAAATTCAAACAATGGGCAAACTGTGGTCAAACAATGGTCAAACTAATTATTCTAGAATATTAGTGTTACTAAATAATTATTTCTGTTATTTCAATTTTGGTCAAATCTGATCAAACTGTGGTCAAACAATGGTCAAACTAATTATTCAAGAAATATTAGTGTTACTGAATAATTATTGTTTTTTAAAACAATAGTTTCAAAATAAAACTATGAAATGTGTCACTTCATGCTCAAGCAAAATTCCTGAAGGTTAATAGGATTGACATCTTAGTATTGTCAGGAAAACAACAAGTGCATACTTGGAGCGAGGGAGAATAGAACCCGGAAGTTAAGCGTGCTCAGGCTGGGGGAGTGGGAGGATGGGTGACCGTTCGGGAAGTTAGATGATTTGGAATGATGAGGGGTGATTATAGGATAAATTGAGAAGTGATGAGGGGTGGGTGGTGATTACAGACTAGAGGTTAAAATAATTTAGAAATTTGAAAATAAAAAAAATTCAAAAAAATTTCAAAAAAAAATTTCAAAAAAAATCATAAAATTTCCTTTAGTCCCGGTTGGTGTTACCAACTGGGACTAAAGGTGGAGCTCCACGTGGCCACGCCCTTTAGTCCCGGTTCTGGATTGAACCGGGACTAAAGGGAGAGGCATTAGTACCGACATTTTAGTCCCGGTTCCAGAACCGGGACTAAAGGCCCTTATGAACCGGGACTGAAGGCCCTTTTTCTACTAGTGTTAGTAATGAGACTCAAATGTTAAGACTAGCAAGTAATCTGCAGAAGAAACTTACCACAAGGAGCTCGTACATGGCCCTTGCTTGCATGTCATTTCGTGCCCTCTCCTCCTCCAACATCTTTGTCGTCTTCTCCTCCAACTCCTGCTGCCTCTCCGCCACCTCCGCCAGAAGTTTCTCTGTTCTATCTCTCTCACTCTGTATAGCAGCCTGCAACACCACTCACATGACTATTTGTAATCATTGATGGAAGCGCACACAATGTAATGGAGAAAGATAGCCGAGTACGTATAACTAACCTTGATGGCGAGTTGGACTGGCCGTTCACGAGGCCTTATCTTAGGAGCGGAGCTCGACTGGCACGCCTTGATCTCCGGGAGAGTGCAGGGACAACGGATAAGTCCATCTCCTATGGCTATGGAGCCATGGGACCTCCCGCCACCAGATATCATCACCAGCTCTGGATCAATGGGACCGTTGCTCAGGTTAAAGTCCTCCCCTTTCCTTGCCTTCCCCTGGTCTCTATATTGCACGAGCTTGTCATGGGCGGAGATGTTGGTGAAGTTGTTTGCATCATCGAGGTCATACGAAGAGAATGCCTTGACTTTCTTATAAGAGGCAGTATGGGCCATGGCATAGAGGTCGTACACCTCTGGCACCTTATCCGCCTTATTGTAGAGTGCCTGAAAGAGAGAAACAACGTAAATTAGTAATTAAAGGGCTCAAGCTACCATAATGAATGAATTGCATGAATCATGAAGCAAACCACATACCCAGTTCCGCCCGAACTGATATAAGTTGGAGCTGCCTTGATGGTGTGGCACACCTTCCATTTGGGCAAGTTTGTCCTTGGCATCGTTGTGGAGGGCTAGCCATTCATTTGAGCACCACTCATTGACCAACACCTCCCAACAATCCATCCGATCCGCACACCATCTCGGAGGGGCCTAAGTTAGCAAATAGAAACTTGAGCGCTACGGCTATCAATTACTAAATGAAGGAAGTAAGTACAAGGCCTTAAGAATTACCTTCATATACTGCTCCTTACTCAAGAACTTCTCGCGGCACGCTGGCTTTGTCTTCTTGATACCACGCGAGGCATAGTAGTCTCGAACAGCCGGCACCCGAACCTCGTGCCGTAAGTTCTGTAGTAGGCGCTTGCAGACGTTATCGATAACATTTGCCACTTCCTCCTCGTATCCCTCCTCACACCTGTAGAATGTCTATAATCAAATGAGACAATATTGATTAGTACAATTAATAACTAGCTAGTTGAAGATTTTTAATTTTGTAAAGGAGAAATTACCCAGAACTTTCTGATCACCACGTCTGCCCTCGTCTTGCGCAAGACACCGTCGATAATCTCACCCGACGGGGCCGAGGCAGCCAAGTAGTGCTCCCAACTCAATCCAAGCTCTGGAAGTCGACCCTCACCAGGCAACGTGACAAACCCTGGGAAGTTTTGCCGACAAAGAACTCCAAGGACGGAGTTGGGCCGGTGGACACTATGATGGTGGTCCCAACCCCTGCAGCATGACAAGGCCAACGCATTAGTTATTTGAAGAAACATGAATGCAGAAGGTACAAAAATATTAAATGCACTTACCTCTCCCCATCAGGGAAAATCAACCACCTCTGCTCGCGGGTCGCCGGCACGGACGGGAGCCGTGTACAACCATGCTGGTAGACGGTGCCCCCCTCCTCAATATCAGTCGGCTCCCCACCATCATCAGCATGGCCACTCGGCTCCTCAGGCTGATCCGGCCAGGTAGCCCATCCAGACGTGTGCTCCTCCGGGGTCTCGTGGGCCGAAGGCCCGTCGACCCGAGGCTCGTGGGCCGAAGACCCGTGGACCGGAGGCTCGTGGACCGGTATCCGTGTAGCCTCCTCCTCGGAGGAGTCCACCCTACCAGTCACGTGCTCGGGTGAAACAACTGGGGGTGGCGGCGAGGAAGGCACCGTAGCAGTCGCCCTACCTCCTCTCCCACGACCACGTGCTCCACCTCCTCTCTTCTTCTTACCTCGTCCCCTGCTGGGCACCATGGTCGACGAAGAAGGGCCCGGCGGTGTCGCCATACTGTCCAGCAACGCTCGGCGGAGAGGTGCGTGTGGAATGTAAGACCTCACACCACGCGCCGACGAAGAAGGGGCCTCGGCGCGCTCCCAACCAGTGCCCACCATTTTTCAACACCTGCCATGACGAAGAATAAACGAAATTAGTACAACATAAAAAAAGTACCGAGACATGAATAATAATATGTATATCACTTAAGTATATCATCATCAAGTACAACATAAAAAATCGAATACCTCACACTACTAATAATCTCGATCAGTATCATCAAACAATGCATAATCATCATCATCACTATAATCAATGATGGGCTCATAGGGTTCAGTGGCATCAACATGTGTAAGGCCACCTTGACGTAATCGGTCAAGCATTGACAGGTCATCCGCAGCAGTAACCTCTTGTTCCAGCTCTTCTTGTTCCTCCTCTGGGTGATGTCGGATTCACTATCGCCGTCTACTTCAATGTTTTGGGGTGAAGTATAGCGGTTCTTGAAACACTTTTTGGAAAGACGTGTCTCTTGGAAGGATTCTCCTTCATATGTGTCTAGGTTAATGTGAGGTTCATAATCCTCTTCCTTTGGGGGAGAAAGCCTAGCACGTGGTGGCACTTCATAAACGACATTCCAACCTTTCAGATTTGGATTAGTTTGGCAGGACCACGGTAGATAGAATACTTGGGTCGCCTGTTGAGCCGTAATATAGACATCAGGAACATCTAAATGGGTGCTTTGGTTGATTTCAGCTAGCCCTATATGTTCATGAGTCCTTCTAGTCTCCTTCGGCTGAAACCAATAACATTTGAAGACTACGACATTCGGTGGGTTTTCACCATAGAACAGAAGTTCATAAATTGCTTCAACTCTCCCATAATACTCGGTACCTCCTTCGCCGATAGCAGATACACAACAATTTGTAGACTTTCGGTCGGCCATAGATAGATCTTTGCCATAGGTACGAAAGCGATACCCGTTGATGTCGTACTTGTCAAATGAACGGACCTTATAGTCAAAACCATTAGCGACTTGTCTCAATTCGGCGTCCATAGACTCTGAATTAGCCTACAAGTTCAATATGAAAGGATTGTTGCACTACGCACAAATTAGTGAATGAAATGAAATTGTCTAATAGAAATTACCGTTTGTTTGAACCAAGAGATGAAACCGGGATAGCCGCCTCCTTGCTTTGCGAGAAGCTCATACTCTTCGACGGAATCCTTTTGGATCACCGCTCCATACGAGAATATGGCGACGTATCGACTGTATCACATATCCAGGAATAAGAGAAGTTCAAAGGAAATAGAAGTTGTGAAACAATGTACCGAGAACTTACTAGATGTACGGCCGCACTTCTATCAGGTTGTCGAAGATATACAACGAAATGGTCCACCATTCTTCGTTATCCAAAGATACCGGATGTGAAACATTGGCTAGTGCGAGATTCCCTTTCAATAGGCTGAGGTTGGATCCACCCTTTTTAGGGTCGTCAGCATTGTACCGAGGCTTCGGATTATGCAAATGATGATTTTTAGCTTCGTAGTGTGCTATTATGAAGTTTGCCGCCTCCTAAGTGATGAATGCCTCATCCATCGATGCTTCAATTCTACGTTTATTTTTACATTTTTCTCGAAGCGTCTTCTGCATCCTCTCAGTTGGGTAGCACCAACGATTTTGCACGCCCCCCCCCCAATCTTGCCTCGGTCGGGAGATGCAAAATCAAATGCTGCATTGGATTAAAGAAGCCCGGTGGAAAGATCTTCTCTAACTTGCAGATCAACTCCGGCACCAACTCTTCCATTTCTTCTAGCACACCAGGCGATAGTTCTTTCGCACAAAGAACACGGAAGAAATAGCTAAGTTCTGCCAGTACTAGCCATTCATCCTCAGGGATGAAGCCACGCAACATCACCGACATTACCTGCTCAATCCATATGTGGCAATCATGACTCTTGAGACCAAATATCTTCAATTTATCAAGATTCGCTCCCCTGTCAGGACCCCGATTCCAAGTCACATCGATCTAGCCGGTGACACCTCATATCACTTTGCGGCCTCACGCACGGTATTTCCACGGGTGTCGCCTTACCATGGCCCGGGACCGTTTACACCTTTTGGCTCACGTATATGATAGTGTCGCTAGCATCCATATGACAGAGAACCCGGGCTGACATGGCTAGTCGTGAACCCAAAGCGGCACTAACCTATGGGGACGGGCATACATGAATCACATCGAGCACGTCGGTCAGTAGCGTGTGAATCCGGGCTGTAGCACTGGGCTAACAGGACTCCGGGAACCTGGGCTGTAGCAGGCTAGGCAGGACTTCGGATGTCACCGCGTGACATTTCCCCGAAGGGACATACACAGGAACGAAGTGAAACACATGCCGGCCAGTCAAGTGACCTGAGCAGTAGTGCTGGGCTAGCAGGACTCCGCTGAACCAGGCTATAGCGGACTACTATGGCTCATGGAAGCACTAGACTACATTTCCCCATAAGAGAGGTTGCCAAGGATAAACAACTAGATTGTCGGATCCCACACATACCAAGCATTTCAATCATACACACAATATGCTCGATATGTGTAAATACAACATGGCATCACAACATAACTCTACAACTCAAGTATTTATTCATTAGGCTCCGAGGAGCGAGAACTTACAAACATGGGTCTCATGACCCAACAATCATAGCATACAATGCAAAGCACATGCGGAAGCTTAACATTTCTGAGAACAGACATCTACAAATGAAAAAGGCTAAGAAGCCTAACTATCAACCAGATCCTGCCGAGGGCACAAGATCGTAGCTGAGGTATCAAGCTAACGTCGAAGTCCACGCGGAACTACTAGCAAGACTGAAGTCTCTCTGCAAAACATAAATTAAGCAAACGTGAGTACAATTGTACCCAGCAAGACTTACATCAGAACTAAATTACATATGCATCGGTATCAACAAGGGGGGGTGGTGGAGTTTAACTGCAGCAAGCCAGCTTTGACTCGATGGCTAACCTGAACTATGACTGCAAGCAACTCTTTTGAGGTGGCGCACACGAGTGCACATATTCACCATACCAATACACCACTATGGATCCGCTCCCGTCTCCCTACGAGAACGCCATCCATAGCACTCACACTTATCTTGCGAGTTTCAGAGTATCCACTTTCACTTGTCTATGAACTGTTATAGGCAACCCAGAAGTCCATTACCGCGGACATGGCTATTCGAATAGATGATGTTAACCCTGCAGGGGTGTACTTCTTCACACACGCTCTCACCACTTACCGCCGTTTACACGACATGTACTCGGCAACCTTCAAGCGGAAGCCCAACGAGGGTGTCGGCCACGGCCTACCTAAACACTCAAGTTTCTAGTACAGGTTTATCGCCTATCCAGGTTCCGTCCGCAGGGAGTCCGGCCGAGGTTTCCACATACGGCCCCGAACGATGTGAACAGGGTCCCGAGACGCCAAACGGGCGCCCGGCATACCCGGCCATGGTGTATCTACCGCAACATAGCCCACCCCTAGGGTCAGCGCTACGCACGGCCGTCAACACATAACCTACAAACACCAGAAACTATTTGGAACTCCTGGATAGAGTACTAGGGTGATTAAGAAGCCGAGAGGGTCCATTGGTTTCGGGCCCAATGCATGGTAGTAACTGTTTCATGGATCACAAACACAGAACTCAGTTCCTAAGGACGGCTTCAATGAGACAACCCACCATGTACTCCTACATGGCCTCTCACCACTACCTTTACCAAAAATGTATTCACACACTTAGCTCACACACGGTAGGACATGTTTACACACCTCCGGTTCATCCCCGATGAACCAGACCTGACACGACTCTATGCAATAGCAGGCATGACAAACAAGCATGAATGAGTAGGCACATCAGGGCTCAAACAACTCCTACTCATGCTAGTGGGTTTCATCTATTTACTGTGGCAATGACAGGTCATGCGGAGGATAAGGGGTTCAACTACCGCAGCAAGTAACAGATGATTCGTTGTTGTCCTAATGCAGTAAAAGAGAGCAGGAGCAAGAGAGTAGGATTGTATCGGAATGAACAAGGGGTTTTTGCTTGCCTGGCACTTCTGAAGATATCATTGGGTCTTCATTAGTGTCAACGATCACAGCGTCGGTACATCGTCTATCGAGAGGGGACATTTCCCGGCAAACAAGGAAGAACACAATCAATGCGATGCAACAATATGATGCATGATCATGACATTGCAATATGCTGTTGATTGAGCTAATGCAACTAGCAACAAGTTAAATGGAGTTGGTTTGAACACTAGGTTCAAATTCAAATTCAAACTATGAATTCAAATAGTGCATTATCATGTTTTGGTCTAAACAGTGAGGTTAAGTTGTTCAAACATGCATGAAAATGCCATAGACAGATTCCTTGAATTTTTCTGATAATTTTTCATATATAATTTATTTCACTCGGAGTTACGGTTGATTTTCTATGATTTTTAGAAGTTTTGGGAATTTTCTGGAATTTTCTGAATTATTATAATTTAAACTAAATCCAGAAAATGTATCACTGCATCAGCATGACGTCAAGGTGATGTCAGCAGGTCAAAGGCGTCGACCAGGTCAAACCTGACCAGTGGGTCCCGCGTGTCAGTGTCATTAGTCTAACTAGTTTTTAGTTAGTCCTAATCCTACTTAATTAGCAGGCGGGTCCCATTTGTCATTGACCCAGAGGGGTCAAACTGGGGCCACCCGGGGGTTAACTCAGTCAGCGGGGTCAAACCCCTGGTCGGCAGGTCAAACCCGCCGGCGACTCGATGCCGGCGAGGCCCGAGACGGCGGAGAGCGTCGGAAAAGCGCTACAGGGCACGGGCGAGGCTGTTCTTGGGCTTGTTAGAAAGCTCTTGCTAGCGCGCGTCTAGTGGTGGTGGAGGCCGGGCCTATGGTGGCCGGACACAACGACGGCGAGCTCCAAGGCGGCGGCCGGAGCTCGGGCGAGCTCGGGGTCGTCGCTAGGAGGCACAGCAGGAGGTGTGGAGGGGTGCTGCGGGCTCCTGGGGACACAGCGAGTGTGATGAAGTGCTCGGTTGCGAGCTGGCGCGGCTATGGCCACGGCTACGCCATGGCCGGCGGCGAGATGCTCTCGAGCTCGAAGAGGGCGGCGACTACACGGCGCAAACGAGCAAGGGGGAAGTGGGGATCGAAGGAGAAGCTCACGGGGAGTGCAGCGGTGGTTTTAGGGAGCTCGCGGAAGCAACGGAGCGGGCGCACGGTCGCCGGCGATCTCGGCAGACAGAGGTTGAAGAAGACAGCGATGGCGGTGCTGCAGTGTGTCCCGGCCTGCTTGACTTGGCGGAGAGGTCGGGGACGATGTGGCGGAGCGCCTGGGCTGGTCGGTGAAGCGAGGGGGAGGCGGTGGACACGGCAACGACGAGCGGCGGCGATGGCTCCGCTCGGCTTTGGGAGAGAGAGCGAGAGAGAGAGAGCAAGGCAGGGAGAGAGCAGAGAGTGAGGGAGAGGAGCGAGGGGCCACGAGGCGTCTCCGTGGTGTCGCTAGAGGGTCCGGGGAGGAAGCAGGAGGTGGCCAGGGGCGAGCGCGCGCGCGCAACAGTGAGCTGCTCCGACTGGCAGGAGGAAGACGACGTGGTGGGGTGGTGGGCTGGGCTCTCTACGGTGCTGGGCCACAGCTGGGCCGACTAGGTGGGCTGCACAGTGAGGCCAGGTGAGTTTCTACTCTGTTTTATAATTTTGTTTTGTTTTCTTTTTATTTAATCATTTTTCCACTGATTCAAATTCAAAAGAATTTCAAAACAGTGACAAAACCCTTTGAATAATTTTATGTTGCTAGATGGACTTTTCCAACAGCACATAAAACATTTCAAAGTTAATTGAAAATATATCCCATATATTATGAATATAATTCCAAATTCATATACAATAATGATTTAAATTCAGTGCCAAAATAATTCCTTAAAAATGTTCAATATTTTTGGTTTGGATACAAACCCTTGCCAAAATTATCAAACATTAATGAAGGCCATTTTGGTTTCACTGAACGCCAGCTTAAGGGTTCTTGCCCCTTTTTTATTTAAGTTTATGAGGCTTCCACTTTCCTCAATTCAAGTTTCAGAAATTTAGACATGATGCAACACCAGATGCTAGCACTAGGCATTAATAGAACTAGGGATGTGACAACTCACCCCCACTAAACAAGAATCTCGGCCCGAGATTCAATACGTGAGGTAAGAAGGAAGAGGGGGTCACCAAACTATCGCAGTCTTCTCGGTCCAACTGCCCTTCCCGAGGATGTTGATTCATTGCATCATCTTGTTCTTGACGTCTTTGCTTTCGGGATCTTCATCCAGCATGATGACGGCAGAAAGACATTCTATAGAAATCTATCTCCTCGGAGATCGAGCACTCAAGATCAACTCATGGAGTGAGATATAAAACATCTCTTGAGCTGAGACACGTAACACACATCAAGGGTGATGGAAAGAAGCGGATGATAAAGGTTCAAATTTGGTAGGCAACAATTCCACGCTTAAGTAGGATGATGCATGGTTTCAAAGTAGCGAGGAGATAATTGCCATGATACCATAACGAGACATCTTAAGGAAAATGACTCACAGAAATATTCCCTTAAGTGGCAAAAAGAATTACTTTTGATTCAGAGATCATTGAAACTCTTCATACCAGCTTAAGGCAATTTACAATTGATCGTTTGAGGTAGCTTGAAGAGATGGCATACTTGGACTAGGATGGATGATGTGGACTACCTTGTTGAAGACAACGCAATGGATGATTTTTGCTTATCATCGGAGATGGATGGAACTCGTGGTAGGGCCACTTTGAAGTTGATCTTGATCAGTAATTACTGAGAAGGGTAGTCCGTAGTAGGATGACACAATGGCGGTGCAAGCTAGGAACAAAATGCAAATGCTAGGAATGATTCTAGTAACTGGGGAGAGCTCAACAGTCTAGAGTGAGTCCACTGTTTGAAAAGGTTATAACATAACCGAGGAATCATGGAGCAAATCCCAGTTAACGCCAACGATAAAACCTGGTGCTAGCGCGTGCTCTCAAGAACTTGAGCATCTCCATATTCATCAAGGTTTTACCAATATCCGTGTCAAGGATCCTGGCAACACAACATACCACCATGATGAATGGTGATGGATAATGCAGATGCAAAGGAAGATAACACTTTCTCAGATTTTACCTTAGCGAAGCCAAGGGAACAAAATCTGGATGATCGACCGAGAGACATTTAGCACTCTGCTTCTAATGTTCTCCTTGATGTGCTAGGATAACCCATTTATTGATACGGTTTGGTATCTAGGACATCAAGTAAAGGTCAGACTTCGGAAGCTCAAGAATCCGTAAGGATTAACTACGGAGGTAAATCCTACGAAATCCTCATGGGAAGGTGACCAACATTCTTCAATCTAGATACTACAATAATAGGTCTTCCGGCTGGATGTGTTGGCCATGACATCCACTTTACCGGTTATCGAGAGACCAATATTATAGTTCTTGGAAAACGCTCCAACCATCATATCTTCCTGAGATTCAGATTTGGTTGGTGTCAGGATATTCCAGACTCATCGAGTCTAGAAAGGAAAATGAAGGTTTGCAACACAAATCGACGAGACGACGTTGCGAGATTCTCGGGGGAATGAACTACGGTAGTAAGCTCCAAAACATGAGCCGGTTCTACTACAAGCATGTGAACACATTGTCCTAGACAAGCATGGTCACCTGGTAGTCTTAAAATGAAACACTACCGAGTTCAGGGGAACCATCAACGAGGATATCAAAGTCCTTGCGTAGGTCTAACCCTTAAGAAGAAACTTCTTCTCCTTGAACAAATCAATCAGTGGCTTGGTGTGCTAGGGATACATATAGAATGTAGATGATCAGTCTATCAGACCATAGAATACTTCGCACATGCATGACTGACTTGGGATGATTCCAGAGGAAGCAAAAACAAACTTTCTTGAATTCACGGCGGCAACTGACATCAGATGCACATGAATTAGAGGAAGACACATCTTTCAACCGGACATATGCTTCATGATCAGGACATGAGGGCAATGCTTATAAAGTTTCCAACACTAGATGGATGTTCAACACAATCATGGAGGAGACAAAATGCCGCTGATGGGCTCAACAGCAACTCATCGGAATTTCCATATCACTGGACTTCCACCACTATGTGAACAATGTGATAGTATTGGTCAGACCAAAGATATAATGGTGTATGCTCGAGGGACAACCGCAAGTAAGACAACATTACGAACATCGTTGGTTCTGATTTGATTTGACGATAGCCCACACTCAAATCAAGGTTTGGACAAGATAATAGATCCAACAACTGATCACGAGGACCAATCGATGGAGATATCATCTTCCTTCAACACACACACAAAAAGATATCCCTTAACATGAACTAAGTCAGACAAGCTTTTATCTTCCAACTCTCCAAGTTGTTGTTTAGCTTAACCAACCAGCTCAGGGATATCCAACACGGATTCTTGGAGAAGGGGTGGTTTACAAGAAAACCAACTTGATCACGAACTCAACATAGCGGTCAGATGACAACCAAGTAATACTTCTGAGAAGATCTTCGGAAAATCACGAACCACCAATATGTTACTAAGCTCGAGAACAATCTTGCTGTTCAAGGCAAGACGATCTGATCAAATAAGCAAGGGGTTGAAAAATCCTCACTCATTGATCGAAGAGTGCACCAAAAATAAAGACTAGGTAGCACGATCAATTTTAGGATGATGATTTAATAACCAACACGCTAAGAATGAGTTTATTGTCCATTAACTACCAAGCAACGGGGTTGCTAGGAGTATTGATTTTTCACATCACAAATCACATGTCGGCATTCCGGTTACAACAACACAAGGACCGAGGAATGAATGATGATAGCGAGAAGTATCACTACGTCAAGAATTCATGAGAAATGCTGCAATTCTCATGACAATCCTGACATAAAGAGGGCAATACTTCGGGGTGGAACAGAATCAAAAGATGGATTGGCATTTTGATCTGCGGAATACAACTGCTTTGACCCAATCCTAGATATGGATGAGGTACTGGAGTTTGTTTCTCCAAGTCATTCCGGATAGAATGGCTTGACGGACCACAAGAGTAATAGGCATCAATAAATGAATGCACGCATACCCTTGACTATCAATTGAAAGACGGGGTCAGAATACAATTGAAGAGGGACAACTCAAGAGGACATATATCTTTCTGAGTTGTGGATGCATAGATTAATATGTCAAACCAAGTTCAACAGATTTCCTTCCAGATAACCCATGCAGAAAGGTAGAACTGGCAGAATCACAATATAGAATGGAGGACTCATTAAGAGCACTCTGGTTGTGATCTTTGATACAACAAACTTCTGCCATAAGTGGTTCATAGTATTTGGAAGAAGGAAATACCTCGCACCTCGAGGACTATCGCAAAGGTTACTAATATCCTAAAGGAACTAGCAACACTATCAACATGAGCTAAGTAGGATGAATCTCGGGTTCAAGAACCCATGAATAGAATACCTACCACTACATGGCATCACGGGATGCTTTCGAGAATGGTGGCCAGAATCATCACACCGGGAACACAAAAGATGGCTAGATTACTAGGTGACTCCCTAAAACACCTAGGTTCAGATTAATAGCTCCAACATATATGTCGAGGCAATAGAGTACCTCAACTGACCGGTTAGTGTGATTAATCTGGCCCAAATGGACATCAGGAACAGGAGGAAGGGGTTTGCAAATGCATCATACTATTCAGAAACCTGGAATGTCTCGGACAGCATAACGGCTGTAAATGCTCAAAAAGATTTGAGACATCCTGCAAAATAGTGGCGTAACCACTTAACATTATCATATCAAGGGTCTGATTTGACTGACAACATACTAAAAGTAGTAGAAACTGAACTGAAACTCGAATCCAACAATCCTATAAGTCTACGGATTAGTAACACGTCATCCTGATAGATAGATGAGAAGGCCTAGTTCTTAATCCCCGTAGAAGAGAAGAGGATGACTCAGATCAGAAGGGCATAAGATATAAGGAGTAAAAAGAGCCTTACGTTCCCTTCCACAATCAATTCCTTTACATAACTAAAGCATTTCTAGACTCAACTTCGACCAGTTGGCTTGGTAAACCTACAGGCAGTCAGGCTCTGATAACAACGCTGTCAGGACCCGATTCCAAGTCACATCGATCTAGCCGTTAACACCTCATATCACTTTGCGGCCTCACGCACGGTATTTCCACGGGTGTCGCCTTACCATGGCCCGAGACCGTTTGCGCCTTTTGGCTCACGAATATGATAGTGTCGCTAGCATCCATATGACAGAGAACCCGGGCCGACATGGCTACTCGTGAACCCAAAGCGACACTAACCTATGGGGACAGGCATACATGAATCACATCGAGCACGTCGGTTAGCAGCGTGTGAATCCGGGCTGTAGCACTGGGCTAACAGGACTCCAGGAACCCAGGATGTAGCAGGCTAGGCAAGACTCCGGATGTCACCGCGTGACATTTCTCCGAAGGGACAGACACAGGAACGAAGTGAAACACATGCCGGCCAGTCAAGTGTCCTGAGCAGTAGTGCTGGGCTAGCAGGACTCCGGTGAACCGGGCTGTAGCGAACTACTATGGCTCATGGAAGCACTAGACTACATTTCCCCATAAGATAGGCTGCCAAGGATAAACAACTAGATTGTCGAATCCCACACATACCAAGCATTTCAATCATACACACAATATGCTCGATATGTGTAAATACAACATGGCATCACATCATAACTCTACAACTCAAGTATTTATTCATTAGGCTCGAGGAGCGAGAAATTACAAACATGGGTCTCATGACCCAACAATCATAGCATACAATGCAAAGCACATGCGGAATCTTAACATGTCTGAGAACAGACATCTACAAATGAAAAAGGCTAAGAAGCCTAACTATCTACCAGATCCTGCCGAGGGCACAAGATCGTAGCTGAGGTATCAAGCTAACGTCGAAGTCCACGCGGTACTACTAGCGAGACTAAAGTCTCTCTGCAAAACATAAATTAAGCAAACGTGAGTACAATTGTACCCAGCAAGACTTACATTAGAACTAAACTACATATGCATCGGTATCAACAAGGGGGGGTGGTGGAGTTTAACTGCAGCAAGCCAGCTTTGACTCGGTGGCTAACCTGAACTACGACTGCAAGCAAATCTTTTGAGGTGGCGCACACGAGTCCACATATTCACCATACCAATACACCACTATGGATCCGCTCCCGTCTCCCTACGAGAACGCCATCCATAGCACTCACACTTATCTTGCGAGTTTTAGAGTATCCACTTTCACTTGTCTATGAACTGTTATAGGCAACCCAGAAGTCCATTACCGCGGACAAGGCTATTCGAATAGATGATGTTAACCCTGCCGGGGTGTACTTCCTCACACACGCTCTCACCACTTACCGTCGTTTACACGACATGTACTCGACAACCTTCAAGCGGAAGCCCAACGAGGGTGTCGGCCACGGCCTACCTAAACACTCAAGTCTCTAGTCCAGGTTTATCGCCTATCCAGGTTCCATCCGCAGGGAGTCCGGCCGAGGTTTCACATACGGCCCCGAACGATGTGAACAGGGTCCCGAGATGCCAAACGGGCGCCCGGCATACCCGGCCACGGTGTATCTACCGCAACATAGCCCACCCCTAGGGTCAGCGCTACGCACGGCCGCCAACACATAACCTACAAACACCAGAACCTATTTGCAACTCCTGGACAGAGTACTAGGGTGATTAAGAAGCCGAGAGGGTCCATTGGTTTCGGGCCCAATGCGTGGTAGTAACTGTTTCATGTATCATAAACACAGAACTCAGTTCCTAAGGACGACTTCAATGAGACAACCCACCATGTACTCCTACATGGCCTCTCAACGCTACCTTTACCAAAAACGTATTCACACACTTAGCTCACACACGGTAGGACATGTTTACACACCTCCGGTTCATCCCCGATGAACCAGACCTGACACGACTCTATGCAATAGCAGGCATGACAAACAAGCATGAATGAGTAGGCACATCAGGGCTCAAACAACTCCTACTCATGCTAGTGGGTTTCATCTATTTACTGTGGCAATGACAGGTCATGCGGAGGATAAGGGGTTCAACTACCGCAGCAAGTAACAGATGATTCGTTGTTGTCCTAATGCAGTAAAAGAGAGCAGGAGCAAGAGAGTAGGATTGTATCGGAATGAACAAGGGGTTTTTGCTTGCCTGGCACTTCTGAAGATATCATTGGGTCTTCATTAGTGTCAACGATCACAGCGTCGGTACATCGTCTATCGAGAGGGGACATTTACCGGCAAATAAGGAAGAACACAATCAATGCGATGCAACAATATGATGCATGATCATGACATTGCAATATGCTGTTGATTGAGCTAATGCAACTAGCAACAAGTTAAATGGAGTTGGTTTGAACACTAGGTTCAAATTCAAATTCAAACTATGAATTCAAATAGTGCATTATCATGTTTTGGTCTAAAAAGTGAGGTTAAGTTGTTCAAACATGCATGAAAATGCCATAAACAGATTCCTTGAATTTTTCTGATAATTTTTCATATATAATTTATTTCATTTGGAGTTACGGTTGATTTTCGATGATTTTTAGAAGTTTTGGGCATTTTCTGGAATTTTCTGAATTATTATAATTTAAACTAAATCCAGAAAATGTATTACTGCGTCAGCATGACGTGAAGGTGATGTCAGCAGGTCAAAGGCGTCGACCAGGTCAAACCTGACCAGGGGGTCCCGCGTGTCAGTGTCATTAGTCTAACTAGTTTTTAGTTAGTCCTAATCCTACTTAATTAGAAGGCGGGTCCCATTTGTCATTGACCCAGAGGGGTCAAACTGGGCCCACCTGGGGGTTAACTCGGTTAGCGGGCTCAAACCCCTGGTCGGCAGGTCAAACCCGCCAGCGACTCGACGCCGGCGAGGCCCGAGACGGTGAAGAGCGTCAGAAACACGCTACAGGGCACGGGCGAGGCTGTTCTTGGGCTTGTTAGAAAGCTCTTGCTAGCGCGCGTCTAGTGGTGAAGTGCTCGGTTGCGAGCTTGCACGGCTGTGGCCACGGCTACGCCATGGCCGGCAGCGAGATGCTCTCGGGCTCGAAGAGGGCGGCGACTACATGGTGCAAACGAACAAGGGGGAAGTGGGGATCGAAGGAGAAGCTCAACGGGAGTGCAGCGGTGGTCTTGGGGAGCTCGGGGAAGCAACGGAGCGGGCGCACGGTCGCCGGCGATCTCGGGGGACCGAGGTTGAAGAAGACGGCGATGGCGGTGCTGCGGTGCGTCCCGGCTTGCTTGACTTGGCAGAGAGGTCGGGGACGATGTGGCGGAGCGCCTGGACTGGTCGGGGAAGCGAGGGGGAGGCGGTGGACACGGCAACGACGAGCGGCGGCAATGGCTCCGCTCGGCTTTGGGAGAGAGAGCGAGAGAGAGCGAGGCAGGGAGAGATCAGAGAGTGAGGGAGAGGAGCGAGGGGCCACGGGGCATCTCCATGGCGTCGCTACAGGGTCCGGGAAGGAAGCAGGAGGTGGCCAGGGGCGAGCGCGTGCGCGCGACAGCGAGCTGCTCCTACTGGCAGGAGGAAGACGACGCGGTGGGGTGGTGGGCTGGGCTCTCTACGGTGCTGGGCCACAGCTGGGCCGACTAGGTGGGCTGCACAGTGAGGCTAGGTGAGTTTCTACTCTGTTTTATAATTCTGTTTTGTTTTCTTTTTATTTAATCATTTTTCCACTGATTCAAATTCAAAAGAATTTCAAAACAGTGACAAAACCCTTTGAATAATTTTATGTTGCTAGATGGACTTTTCCAACAGCACATAAAACATTTCAAAGTTAATTGAAAATATATCCCATATATTATGAATATAATTCCAAATTCAAATACAATAATGATTTAAATTCAGTGCCAAAATAATTCCTTCAAAATGTTCAATATTTTTGGTTTGGATACAAACCCTTGCCAAAATTATCAAACATTAATGAAGGCCATTTTGGTTTCACTGAATGCCAGCTTAAGGGTTCTTGCCCCTTTTTTATTTAAGTTTTTGAGGCTTCCACTTTCCTCAATTCAAGTTTCAGAAATTTTGACATGATGCAACACTAGATGCTAGCACTAGGCATTAATAGAACTAGGGAAGTGACATCCCCTCTTTAGATTCGCTGCATACCCATCGAGGAACATCAACTGCTGTTGCACCCACAACATAATTTCCCTCATAGCTGGCCTTCCAAGATTAAACCATGCCTTTAGCTTCGTCCAGTTCTGCTTTCCTTTCGGTTCTTTCATGTTTTGTAATGGCCTATCACATAGCACCTCCAGATCGACTCTAGCCTTAGTATTATCCTTTGACTTCCCATCTA
Organism: Triticum urartu; assembly: GCF_003073215.2. Lineage (NCBI taxonomy): Eukaryota > Viridiplantae > Streptophyta > Magnoliopsida > Poales > Poaceae > Triticum > Triticum urartu. Next base: position 23,529,857 of record NC_053027.1, on the reverse strand, counting down.
TGCCGAACAATGTACCAAAAGTGCCTCTGCGATATTCTTCTCAGTGTGCATCATGTCGATGTTGTGTGGGAAAAGGAGGTCTTTGAAGTAAGGCAGATCCCATAAGCATGTTTTGTGAGTCCAGGAGTGCTTAGAATTATACCACTTGAAGTTCCCTGGACGCTGTGGATCTGGCTCGAGAGCGTTTAACTGATCCAGGGTCTGTTGGCCTGTCAATGCAGGTGGTGCAGAGTTTTTGACAACTCTACCTCTGATGAAGTTCTTCTTGTCTTTCCTGAACTTATGGCGAGGATCCAAGAACTGTCTATGCATGTCGAAGCAAGAAAACTTGCGACCGGCCTGAAGCCAACGAAACTCAAGAGCTCCTTTGCATGTGGGGCACGGGAACCTTCATTGCACACACCAGCCAACGAATAGTGCATACGCCGGCAAGTCATGCATCGAGTACATGTACCAGGCACGCATTATGAAGTTCCGTTTCCTATAGGCGTCGTATGTCTTGAACCCATTATCCCAGGCTTCTTGCAATTCGTCCTTAAGCGGCTGCATGTACACATTCATACTTTTCCCCGGATAGTTGGGCCCTGGAATTATCAATGTCAGGAAAATGTTCTTTCTTTGCATAATCTGTCCAGGGGGGGAGATTGAGTGGAAAGACAAATACGGGCCAACAACTATATTGGGCTGCCGTCATACCAAACACACTGAACCCATCCATGCTGATGCCGACTCGAGGATGCCATGGATCTGCCACTTTGTCAGCATGTAATTCATCAAACTTTTTCCACGCAACACCATCCGATGTGTGTACCATCGTCTTCTTTTGCCCGTTTTGTGCCATGTCATCTGTCTGGCCGTCTCTTCGACCATGAAAAGACGTTGATGTCTTGGTACGATTGGCATATACCGGAGAACACTAACGGGGATTTTGGTCTGTGTCTTCTCACCCATACCGTTGTCTACCACAATATATCTGGAAGACTTGCAAATGGGACAATAGTTCAAGTCCGCATAGTCAAGCCTAAATAAGGCACATCCTTTCTCACAGGCATGTATCTTCTCATAGGGCATCTTCAGTGCACGGAGGATTTTGTCCGACTGGTACAGGTTTGCAGGCATTACATGGCCTTTGGGTAGAAATCGTCCAAATACTGTCATAATTGCATCATAGCATTCTCTGCCCAAGTTGAACTGAGCCTCCAGAGCCATTACTTGTGAGATGGCATCCAACTGACAAAGCTCAATGTGCTCGGGGAGCGGACGTTTTGAAGACTCCAACATTTCATTGAAGGCCTTTGTAGATTCCTCCATCTCCTCGTCCGAATCCTGAGCATCATCATAGTCTTGCACCATGTTTTCCATCCCGGTACCATGCTCGTCGGTGCAACGATAATCCACCTCAGCTCGGTCATGTTGGGCAAACTCACCATGAAATGTCCACACCGTACAATCGGGCATAAAACCACTCTTCTGTAGGTGTTTGCCCATTTCAGCCTCTGTCCTCTTTTCCCAATTGCCGCACCGCAAACAGGGGCACCAGGTTTTCCTCTGCCCATTTGCAAATGCGGCTTGCACAAACCCCTTGGTTTTTGTGAACCATTCAGCGCTCCATTTGTTCTGACCACTGCGACCGGTATACATCCACGCACGATCACTCATCTTGACTTTCAGAGCTACTGGACACACAACAATTATATATGTAATTCACCATGTATATATTTATCAGTTGATCTACTTTTTCAATTTTATTACGTCCATGCAACCTACACTCTAATAGGTAATGATAGGTCCTAATCCCACCCCGAGTATGTGTAGATTGGGTTCATTTTCCCATGCTATGCTCCGGGTCCGACGCAAAATTTCGGCAGCACCTCCCCGTTGTTCTCCTGATACACGTCTCTGCAATAAACAGAGAGGATGTGTACCCGGAGAACAACAGGGGTGGCACTGACGAAATTTATGCGTCGGATCCGGAGCAAAGCATATGGGAAAACGAACTCAATCTACACATACTCGGGCTGTCCATTGATAGCATTGGACAATTTGAAAGAATCAAGGTTATAAATATGCAAATTCATGCATATTTATAACTATGACGCTTTCGAATGGGAGACACATATTGGTTACACATACTGATGATTCAAGACACATATATAGCTAGCTATCAAGTTTCATCGGAATAGAGCAAATAATTAATGGGGAGGAGGACATGTCATTTGTGCTCACCCACGAACGAAGGGGCAGAGCTCGTCAGACGCATGGTGAGGTCATCGAACACCAAACCTCGCCGCGATGAAACAACTGCACATTTAAAACTACCCGATCAACACAATTATATATGATGCTTTTCATAACAAAATCGAAAAAAATATAACCTAACTAATAAGTCACAAATATATGACCCCGTCGGCCTCTGGAAGGCCAAATAACACCTTTTCGGGAGGTGTCGGGGTGCCGTGTCGGGGTGTCGTGTCGGTGTCGGGGTGCCGTGTCGGGGTCGTGGTGCTGTTTCGGGGTCGGGGTGTCGTGTCGGGGTTGGCGTGTCGGGGTCAGGGGGTCAGGGGGTCGGTTGTCGGGTGTTGGTGTCGGGGTCGGGTGTCGGGTGTGTGTCGGGTCAGGGTGTCGGGTGTGGTGGTCGGGGTTGGGGTCAGGAGGTCAGGTGCGTGTGGTCTGGGGGGAGTCGGGGTCGGGGGTCGGGTGCCGGGTGTGGTGGGTGGTCGTGTCGGCGGTCGGTTTGTGTGTCGGGGGGCGGGTCCGGGGGTCGGATGGGTGTCCGAGGTGCGGTATGGTGTCGGGGTGTCGGGGGTCGGGTCGGGGTGTCGGGTCGGGGGTCGGGTCGGGTGTCAGGCCGGGGTGTCGGGTGGCGTGTCGGGTTGGGTGTCGGGGGTCGGTGCGGGGTGTCGGGTCGGGGTGGCGGGTGTCGGCGGGGTGTCGGGTGGCGGTCGGGGTCGGGGTGTCGGGGGTCGGGGGTCGGGGTGGGTCGGGCGGGTGTCGGGGTGGCGTGTCGGGGTTTTCTTCTTCTTTCTTCTTCTTCTTCTTTCTTTCTTCTTCTCCCCTCTCTTCCTCCTCTCTCCTCTCTTCTTCTTCTTCTTCTTCTTCTTCTTCTTCTTTCTTCTTCTCTTTTTCCTCTTCTATATTGTTCTGTTTTTCAACTTTCTTCTTTCTTCTTCCTTTTTTCCTTTTTCCTCTTCTTCTACTTCTTCTTTTTTTCAACTTTTCTTCTTCTAATTATCTAAACCTAAATCTAGCACTAACCTAAACCAACCACTAACCTAAACCTATCAATAACCTAATTAAACCTAAACAGCAAAGAAAAACAGTAGAAAAAACAAAAAAAATGCTCACCTTGGCTCCGGGGGCAGGGGTGGTGGTGGACGGCCGCGGTTAGGGCAGCGGCGGCGGGCCTGGCTCGGGCGGGCGGGGCGGCGAGGGGCGGCGCGGGGCCCGGGGCGCGGCGAGCCTGGCTCCAGGGCGGCGCGGGCGCAGGGGCGGCGGCGAGCCTGGCTCCGGGGCGGCGCGGGCGCAGGGGCCGACGGGCAGGTGGTGGGGGCGGCGGGGGCACCGGGGGGGCGCCGTTCGGGCGACGGGGCGCCGGGGCGGTGGCGGGTGGTGGGGCGGTGGGGCCAGGGGGCGGCGGCTGGTTGGGACGGTGGGGCGACGGGGCGAGGGGAGGTGGGCAAGGGGGTGGCGGTGGGTGGCGGGGGCGATGGCGGGTGGCGTTGGTCGTCGGGGAGGAGGGGGACAGAAACAGAGATGGGCAGGGGGTGGGGCTCAGCCGTTAGTAGCCTAGATGTTTGCCGTCCGCCCCCCTTTGCCGTCCGCTTTATTACTCTTTGCCGTCTGCTAGCGGACGGCAAAGAGGGGCCCCGTTAGGTTTTCGCTCATCAGGCCGTTAGTGTGGGCCACCTCCCTCTTTGTCGTCTGCCAACTGATAGCAAAGAACTGGTTGATGGCAAAGACATTCTTTGCCATCAGCCATTTCTTTGTCGTCTGCTTTTGGGTAGCTGATGGCAAAGAGCTTCTTTGCTGTCAGCTAGCAGACGGCAAAGAGCTGGCAGATGGCAAAGTAGCTGATTCTAGTAGTGAAATTTATGACAGAATCAAGATAGTCATACATGTGCTATCATAGAAGTGTTCCATGACATTACCAAAATTATCATCACGGAAGTGTCCACTTCCATGACGATAAATCGCGCGTCACAGAAGTGCTTTCGTCATGGTTGACCGACACGTGGCATCCACCGTAACGGAACGCCGTTAAGCTATCGGGTCGGGTTTTGCATCCGATAACCCGTTAACAGCACTGACCAATGGGGATTTTCCATGTGTAAAATCATCATTGGCTAGAGGAAACACGTGTCGGCTCATCGTTGGGAGAGATGTCATCCACTCATTGGACAGGAGGGGCCTATGATAGGTCGACACCTGGCACGGCCCAACAGTGGCCCATTCCGGTGAAAAAGGCCGGCCCAGTAAAAATTAGCAGGCCGGCCCATATAAGGCCTACTTGTGTCAGGTCCATTTAAGCCCATGGCCCATACGAGATGTGCCAATTCGGCCCGTTAAAGATTTGACACCATTGCAGCCCATCGTCAGTTCGAGCCCGTTAATAGCCCGCTATATATTTGGGCTCAATATCAGCCTAATGAGATTTCGGCCTGTTAACGGCCCATTTAATGGATGTGCCAATTTTCAGGATGTACATCTTTCGGCCTTTTAGCGACACATTTAAATGTTGGGCTAATTTCCAGCCCGGTGTGTCTTTCAGCCTGTTGACGACCCATAAATCTGATGGGCCATTTGTAGTCAGACCTGACTTTCGGCCTTTTAGCTGCCCATTTAAGTGTTGGGCCAATTTCTGGTGCGGTGTCACTTTCAGCCTGTTGACGGCCCATAAATCAGTTGGGCCCATTGTAGTCGGACCTGAGTTTTGGCCTTTTAGCGACCCATTTAAGTGTTGGGCCAATTCCCGGACATGTGTGCCTTTTGGCCTGTTAACGGACCATAAATGAGTTGGGCCATTTGTAGTCGGAACTTAGTTTTGGCCTCTTAACAGCCCATGCCCTTCATGGTCCAATACTAGCCTGGTTTCTCTTTCGGCCTACTAAAGGCCCACAACACAGTTGGGCCGTTTACAATACGACCTAACTTTCGGCCTCTTAGCGGCCCATGCTCTTGATGGTCCAATACAAGCCCGTTGTCTCTTTCGGCCTGCTAAAGGCCTACAATATAGTTGGGCCATATGTAGCCCAAACTTAGTAACGGCCTGTTAATGGCCCGTGAATTAAATTGGGGCCACCTGTTGCCCGCTTCGATGTCGGCCTGTTAACGACCCGAGAGGTAAGAGGGTCGACCATTAACTTTCGGCCTAGTAAGGGCCCATTAACTTAATGGGCCCACTAAAGTTCGTTCATGCCTTTAGGCCAAATTAGATAATTTGTGCCCATTACGACGAGCAAAGGTACGGCATACAGGGAATAACGTTGCACATCCAGAATATATTACAGGAAATTACATCCACTAGGCAATCAAAGATTGATCCTAGTGCAAATAAATGAGCAGAACCTAACCATCTACAACGTCACAATCTGGAACCTCAGCATAGATGACGCCCATAAGCATGTGGGCAAGCTCTTGCTGCTTTGCCACACTGTCTCTGAAAACAATGATCAGTTGTTGTGTCGCACGACTCTGCACCTCTGATTCATCCACCATTTCCATCATTGCTTTAGCCATTAATTGGTTCACAAACATACATTTATTTTGTCACATTCGACACAGAGGATACTGAACAGATTCAGATGGCGATTTTGGCAGGCTTGTATTATTGATACTGGAGAGTGTCTTGACCACTACATCATAACATAAATTAGGACCGGAACCAAACAGATTAATCATGAGTTATTGGCATATTACTTGCCCTAGATTTACTGGAAAGAAACAATGGGGTTGCCTTGCTGTTTTTCAGAGTTTGTCTTCTTATCTTCGGCAGCCTGCACAAAATTAACACACTAGCATTGCTATCATTGGCCAAGTCAGATAATAGGAAAGCAACATTGACACAACGAACGTTTGGGCAACTAGCCTACACCAAATTAACACAATATGGCACAGCTATCATCAGCCAGGTAAGGTAATACGAAAGCAACATTGACACAATGAATGAATGGGCAACCAGAGAAGCACTACAATTCAGTAATGTGGGTGGTATGAGATAGGACATTCATGCAGCTCAGTACGCAAAACTACCAGGCAGTTTTCCTTACAAAAATCAAAATTGGAGCCTTTAACATTTTGCTACAACTAATTTTATATCAGATAAAGGTTAGATTCAGGCCGTTTAACAAAATACATGCTGATGTAAAAATATACTGATATACAACAGGTACTTATATCAGCACTGGAGCACAGAGAATTCCTACAAGATATTTTCCTCGAATATGATCCCAATGGAGGAAGTCTTGTATCGTTTAACCTTATTTTCTAAAAGAGAGACGGGTAAGAAAATATGATCAGAATGTTATAAAATTCATGATGCGAGGATACGCACACGCTTCTTAGAATGGAGTTCTTTGGCCACTGGAATCTACTTAATATCAGTGAGAGTTGGGTTTCTCTGTACTGGAGCAGTATCTATGAAAAATGGAGTTGGTTTATTATCTCCTGGCGTTTGGATCTTTTGCAAAGACCTGGTTTGTAACCCTTAAGATTCTAACATAGCCATCTTCCCCTTGCATGCCTTATATAGAAGAATGGTGATTCAGTTATAAAACATGCTACAAAAGAGATGGAATAGGTACTGAAGAATAGAAAGGCATGACATATTGACATGTATTCACTCCATCCGGAAATAAATGCATGGGTCTAGGCGTACTTCAGGTCTAGATACATCCAGTTTTATCCATTTCTGCGACATTTAATCCAGAAAGAGGGAGTATGATGTAAGAGCTAGGGATACGACAGGACAACACAGTAAAAAAACACTGAAAAAACCCACTACGGAACCAAAGTATTCAAACCCACTGATATGAGATAGTACACTCATGCAGCTCAGGGTGCAAAACTACCAGGCAGTTTTCCTTGCAAAAATCAACATTGTGGCCTTTAATCATACATTTTGCCACAACTAAATTTAGATCAGATAAAGGTTGGATTCATGCCGATTAACAAAATACATGCTGATGTAAAAATATAGTGATATACAACAGGTACTTACATCTACATTGGAGCACAGAGAATTCCTGCAAGAATCTTTCCTCATAAACGATACCATTGCAGAAAATCTTCTATCTGTTAAGCTGATTTTTCCAAAAGAGAGATGGGTAAGAAACATGTAGAAAATATGATCAGGATGCTATAAAATTTCATGATGCAAGGATACACACACGCTTCTTAGAATTGAGTTGACATATTTTTGCTGGACTGGAGTGGACTAGTTCTTTGGCCACTGGAATCTGCTTATTATTAGTAGGAGTTGGGTTTCTCTGTGTTGGAGCAGTATCTATAAAAACTGGAGTTGGTTTATTATCTCCTGGCATTTGGATCTTATGCAAAGGCCTTGTTTGTAACCCTTCAGATTCTAACATAGTCGTCTTCCCCCCCATCTGGAAAACATGCAGCAGTAGAGAGATGGAATAGGTACTGAAGAATAGAAATGCATGACATACTGACATGTATTCCGTCGATCCAAAAAAAATTGGATGGGTCTAGGCGTATTTCAGTTCTAGATACATCCTTTTTTATCCATTTCGGCAACATGTAATCCGGACGGAGGGAGTATGGTGTAAGAGCTAGGGATACGACAGGACAACACAGCAAAAAAACACTAATTGAATGTAAAATTGTATGCTAGGGGAATATGTACAGAAATAACTAAGGCAACATACACGTGTATGATTGGGAAAATAAGATGGCATTGCAACAGAGCACTAGAACAGCACTTCAATGTAAAAAACATGGTATGGTAGACAGGTGAAGTACATACTGATGAATAACAATGCATAAGATATTCAGAAGCATGATGTCCAAATTAAGCAGATGGCATTGCGATAGATTAGAATGACAGTACTTGAATTTGAAAACATGTTATCATGAATGGAATAGGTACTGAAAAACAGGAAGGCATGACATATTTACATGCATGATCAGCATGCTAAGCACATGGCATTGCAACAGAGTAGATACACTCCAGGACATTATATGCATGTTGTACCCATATCACAGGCCAAGTTAGAGAAAGGACCTTGTGGGGTGAAGAGGATTCATCATCTTTCTACAAGTCTTCTGAAGAACTGCCTTTACATGTTCCATCATATTGGGTATCATTGACATCAAGTTTATTGGCCCTTACATTGCTCCGTGAGGTTCTTGTGGATATATTAGTGTGTGCAATTATACCTGACATGCATGGAAGACAACTAGTAGTTAGATTTATGTAATGAGTGTCTGTAGGAGACGACATAAATAGTAGGACTGGGGTTAACTAGCAGCAACAGGTCTCATAAACTAAAGGGAGAACACAGATGAAAGCTACAGAATATGTATCGTTTGTACTCGAGATTAACTAGATGGCACACAAAAGTATTAAAGAACAACATAGGAAATACTAGAAGTGGTATAATACTATAATCACCAGCCCGTGGGATAGCATTGGCTGATGGATGATAACTATGGAACAGTGTTACCTAAAGAACAAGTATCTTAGCTGAACTATGGAACCGCGTTAACTCCTGAACAAGACCCGTAAGAGATCAACATGAATATTAAGTGAAATGTGATGATCTATTTTCCATGCTTAGATGAATAACAAAGCCATAAATGTTGCACACAAGTAAGATGAGGGTGCAACCTATCTGGCTGCCATCCATAGGAGTGAGGATCATGTGTTGACTTGTCGATGGCCCTGCAGTTGTTGTGGCTGTGCATGTCGGGCACACGCATTCGATGCAGGGAACTATTGAGTGGGGACTATAGCTCCCTTCTGGTGTATGCTTCCCTTCTTGGAGCAGTTGCGGTGAGTCGGAAGACGGTGTGTCTGAAGATGCAGATAACGCATAATGTTAAGAATGACATATCTCTTTGATCTGAAGAAATACACTAAGAGATCAACAGCAAGGTACAAGAGTGGTCACACGTCTGTTGACTGAAGACTAAATTGGGGTCACACGATTTTATTTTATTTTGGTACTGTCCGATCTACGCCGGATGGCTGGCCGTCTTGTGCCTCCCGGCTGACACTGTTCGGAATCTTCCCCGAAGAGCCAGCGACCAACGGCAGAGCAGCCTGCCTCCGCCGTCCGTGGCCCCGGCCAAAACCCCGCTCCCCGCCCAACCGCACTGCCGTGGTTGCGCCGCCTCGGGCCAATCCACAAAGACTCCCCGTCATCCAAATCCTGCGGCGACAGTACCTTCAACCCACGCAACTCTAAAAGATAGCAATCTAAGTGCTACTTCCATGGCGAACTTTGCGGCCCCGCACCCTTACGTTAGACACCAGCCAACCTGCAGCCTAGGAGCTCCGCCGCCTCGAGGGGTGCTTCTTCCCATTGCAAATCGATTGGCCCAGAATAAAAATTCAGACAACTGACGCCTAAATAAAGTGATTTGAGATGAGGGTGCGACCTATCTGGCGGCATGGTGAAGTAGGCAGGTCCAGCTGCCGAGTCGGTGAGGCCGGCGCGGTTGCGGTGGCGACCGGCGGTAGGGAAAGAGCGATGTCGCGACGGTCGACGGCTACGCTGAAGTAGCGTCAGGACTCTGGACGGATCTGAAGTTGGAGCCGCTCCGGCGCCGTGAACAACGGCAGGGGTGAATCGGCTCCGGTACGGTTCATGCGGCCGTCATCAAGGCAGCACCAGCAACACGGAGTAAGAGGCACATGGCCCAGTGCACGACGGCAAATGGACAGCGTCTCCGGCATTAGGGAGGTGGGCGTCTGTGAAATTGGTGCGGTGGGGGTGCCATGGAGGTGGGGCTGAGGTTTCGCGGCTCGGGAGAAGGGAGCTTACCGGGGAGAAGGTGATTTGGCGCCCATGAGGTATGAATGGGGACGGGCGGGGGAAATTGGGAGGGGAGTGGAACCATGTCTTACAGACGCATTTGTCTGAAATGTGAGGGGGAGTTATAGTTCTACCCTTGCCTATAGGCTTCTCGGCTTGGGTCTGTGTACTGAGGGTCGGGGATAGTAGAGTAACTTTGCTTCTCTGGGCAGCAGCGATTTCGGGCGTGTTTTGAACTATAGTGGGCGCGAGCGATTTCGGGCGAGGAGAGCATGTTTTGAAATAGTGGACGCGAGCTATTTCGGGCGAGGAGAGCGTGTTTTGACTAACATGGTTTATGAATTATTCGGCACATGTCATTTCGGCCGAGGAGAAGGCGCGCTTGGATGTAGTTACGAACCTACCGTCGATGTACAACGGGCCAATTGATGCGTGTCCCACATAGGATGGTAATTTCGCGTCTCCCATTTATTTGCTCGGGCGAATTCCACAGAGCAGAGAGGATGTTTAACGGTTCATTCAAATTTTGGGAGAACGAGCATCCACATCTACCTTACCAAGTCGATTCGCATCTAATTTTGAAATATTAGCTTGCCACTTCTTTTTTAGATGGAGAGATGATGCTCGGGAGTAATTTGTTTTTACATGCTCGTTGCTAGCGATTTACTACATGACAAATAGTTGACCCACTCAAAACGCGAATCAAACCCAAAATGAAATATCTCGATTCAATGAAATAGCTCGTTCAGTAGGTCAAAATAATGAACTAAATCCAAAATTGCACACCTCAATCGAGTAGCATGTTGTACAGTATTATATTACTCCATGAACATGTTGAAAGTCAAATTAATGAACTTGTTTGATATACGCATATATCTGTTCATGTCTGGATTGCAGACAACATGTTCTCCAATTTAAATATTTGAATGCAAGTTTATATCGAAACATGGTTTATATCAGTCTTTGATGCATAAAACGCGACCTCCCCCTCTCTCGGACTCCTGTTCTCTCTTCTCTCTCTCTCTCTCTCGCCGACAATCTTTGATTCTGTCGCACGCATCCGACACAAAAACCTTGTTCGTCCCTCTCCCTTTCTCTCCATCTCTCTCTCTCTTTGTGTGTGTGGGGGGGGGGGTCTTTCTAGTTCGCATGCATATATACACCATCTATAGGTCTCTCTCGCACACTATGTATGATACTCCAGCTAGTCCAAGCTAGATATCTTGGGTGCACTCATCGTACGCACACAGGTTCCTTGGCTCTTTGCCTGTAACTCTCTCATGCACCACTATGTCGTCTCGAAGCTCTTCCCCCCTCTCTCAAACTATCCATCCACCTGGGTCACACATACACATGCATATCTCACTCGCACTCGATAGGCCCATCTAAAACTCTATCACTCCCCCTCGTTCTCTCTCCATCTCACGCGCGCACACACACAATCTCATGCCCAGCTAGCCAAGTATGATGGTCTCTCACTCAATTGTAGGCACACGCAGTCCCCCCTATATGTATATGACTAGCTAATCTTAGTCTCCATCACAAATATGTGCATGGCCTATCTCGATTTCTCTCGGGGCATCTTTCTATCGCGCACGCACTCCCTCAATCTCCCACCCATGTACTCCCCTCACGATCTCGACGGGATCTCTCTATCACAAACACACCCTCTCTCCCTGCCCATGCGTCCATGCCATCCATGTGTCCCTCTCGACCTTTGTTCCTTGTTAGCCACACCTCTATTGGACATGTGCTACAGGGGTGTCTCTCTTCATTGCAAACAATCACACACTAGCTATCTTCGTGTATCTCCTCGCCTCGCTTTTCCATCTCGGAGATGCATGCGTGATATGTTCGGATAAGAAACGAAAAAACACACTCTCTCTCTAATTTATCGTTTGTTGTCATTTTCTCTTTCACACACTTACTCATTCTCCTTCACACACACTTGATCTGTCTCGACTGAGGCACTCTCCTAGGTCCATAGCATATAGATTTATTGAAAAGTCAAACATCACAAAGTTTAACCTTGTACGTGGAGAAAAAGAATTACATCTAGTATGGCAAACATATACCATTAGATTCACCATGAGATGTAGTTTTGTATGATGTATCTTTGGTATTGTAGATATAAATAACATTTGCGTAAACCTAATCAAAGTTTCCAAAGTTTGACTTTTAAAAAATTTACATGCACTGCATTATCAAGCGGATGGAATATCTCTTTCCCCCACTACTAGGAAAAGGCCTACTAATGGCGCACCTAATTTGGCCATTAATGGCGCATTAGTGGTGCGCCATTAGTGCCACGCCATTAGTATATTTTACTAATGGCGCACCACTGGTGCGCCATTAGTATCCGGTATACTAATGGCGCACCTCAGATGCGCCATTAGTATATACAACAGTGCGCCATTAGTATGCCTCCCAGGGGGCCATGTATACCCAGGTGCTTTGGCATACTAATGGCGCACTGTTTAATGATGCGCCATTAGTATCCTTTGGCATACTAATGGCGCACTGTGATGTGATGCGCCATTAGTATGAATATTAGGTTTTTTTTATTTTTTTATTTTCTGTTTTTTGCACAGGTTACAAAATGTATAATTGGACAAAATATAGACAGCACACATCAACAACAGATTCATCAAATACAATAGAAATTAGTCTCTGAATACAATTCATCATATTAGTCTCCGAATACAATTCATCATATTAGTCTCCGAATTGAAAAGACCGAATAAAGATAGAACATTATATTACAAGTCTCGAGACGGCGAGTAGCGAGTTTGTCTTCACATTACAAGTCGATATCGATCATCTAAACTACCATCACATAGAAGAGAGCTGCGGTTATCACGATGAACATCATCACGATGAAACTCATCTTCATCCGGTTCCTCCAGCGCTCCCTCCCCTCTCCCGCTAGATAGCGGGCGTATCTAGATTCGGCCTCGGCCCTAGTGGCGTACCCTTTGTAACTATTACCGCTGAATCAGTGAACCTGTCTCCGACACTCCTCCCAGTCGTCGTAGACTCCGGGAACCTTACCCTTGTACACGACATACGATGGCATCGCTATGCAGTAGCCAAACGAAACGTTAGTACCAATTCACAGACAATACATAAGCAATATATAATTATGCAATAGAACGATCGGAAGAGAAAAGCAAGACATTAATAGCATCGATTACATCTAAGTTGAACGACTCTCGAAACCAAAGAGACATACTACAAGTTCATTAAAGTTTAATTACAACATGAGCCAATCGAAGTTTCAGAACTAGACACAGCATCACTGCTTTCGACTCGACTCAAGGGACCGGAGCGTGGATGAAGCCGCTGTCTATCGTGTGAGTCATGAAACAACGGTCGTTGTCAGCCTGCATTTGTAGCATTGTGTCAATGTCACTATTGGACGGTTGATTTTTGAGGTAGAACTGCCCCGAGGTACGAAGGACATCTTGATGGATGATTTCCGCAAACTCCGACTGGATGCGAAAGAATTCTTGTCTGATGTCCGCGTCCTGGATTGCCGACACGCTCGCGGCCCAATCTTTGAGTTTACTCGGTAGCAGAAGTTGATGATGGTCCCGTACGATCGCCCGCATGTGATGGATGGCGTAGTAGGCACCCTTCTGACCGCCAGGCGGCTGCTTGACGCAGCAGAACGTCGTATTGTGGGAGAACGCGTGCTTGCCCGTACTTACGAATAGGCCTGGTGAAGGTGCCTCTAGATTTGACGTAGCCGGGGAGAACATCATCAAAAACCTTCTTGACATTTGTGTAGTCTACGTTTGACTGACGGTCCGGGTCGAAATACGTGGCCATGGAAAATTTGGGGCTTAGGAGGATGAGCGTGCAATGTGTGTCACTGCAGAAAACACGGAATGTTAAAAGAAAAATGATCGAAATCTAAGAATTCATATGTTACGGGGCGGTTGAGGGGAGGACTTACTCGGGAAAGTAAGGCACGAGGAAGTTATCCTTATCTTGGTTTGCCAGAATGACGCCTTCGAGGTAAGAAGTCGCGACTTGCCGGTCCCCAGCGCTGCCCAAGATCTTGGCATGCATGTAGAAGGGGTCGACTATCATGATGTCCGGGGTCTTGTCGCGAATGATCCGCATCTCCATACTCAGCGAAAATAGCCGAACGAAGGTGTAGTGCAGCGGATGAAGGTTCAACATAGCGTGGATGTCATCAAACGGCAGGACGATCGTACCCCCGATGGAGTTATCCACAAAGCCCTTGCCCTCTGGCACCTTGGCCGTGAAAACCGGGTATGCCACATCCTTCTCTGCGAGGCGCCGCTTCTCCAAAGAAAGAACACTGTCATGCAGACTCCGCATAGCACCGGTTGCAGCATCGAGCATATTTCTTGGTAGCATCGGCCTACCCGCCACATGCACCCTCCTCGAGATATCCTCAGGTGAAGGTGGCCCGTCCTGAGCACGGATCGTACTCGGTGCTGGCTGGCCCGCACCCTTGTTAGTCTTTCTTTTGCGTGCCTTCTTCTTCTCCTGTAATGGGACCGAGTTCTGCTCACAGACCGCCTTCTTGAGTGTGTTGGGGCTGATAATATTTCACACCTCGCCTATCTGAGGCTTGGTGAAGTCCGCAGCTAGAGGCATCTCCTGAGAGCTGAACAGCAGACGACGCATGTTGCAACTTGGCTTCTCCGCGGTACCAGTTAGATCGCGCACGTCTTTTGTTGGGTTGGGTTCTTGAGAAGGAGGCCCCATGAAGTCGCCACCGTACCCATGATCGGCAAAGTACTGATCGACGTTGGCAAATGTATCGTTGTCGTCGCCGTTCTGATCCTGTGCCATATGCATGTTTGGATCCAGTGGCATAGGGATGTCCGGCACCGTTGCGGCGGTCTTGCCATGGGGCCAACTTGGCGCCGGCACGACTGGCGGTGTTGTCTTTGGGTTGGTGTCCCCCGCCCCCAAACGAATCTGGCTCTTCGTCCAAAGCAGGGGCCAGCTCAGGCAGGCGCTGAGGGTCATCACGTCATCATCGTCGGCCCCGACGGGTCGAATCGGAGGTAACAACTCGTCACAGCCTGGCAGCACCCGAACCAGTTGTACCCTAAACAAGTTGGGTGGCATCTGGGTACCGTGGAACAAGGGGTTGCCCGGTTGAACGATTTTGCCCTTGGCGGCATCGACCAACTCGTTGTTCACGAAGTGAAGGAGAGTGCACAGAACGTCGGCGGTGCCCTGCGAAAACATGTAGGGCGTCAGGGATGCCCAGTCAAAGGCAAGGAGATGAAGTCCTCGGCCGAGAGAGGCTTAATTAGTTACCGTGATGATGGCGTCGAGATCGCGTAATGTCGAGGCACCGCCAACGGCGGGCGTGCAGTTGACGGAGGGGCCGCTTGCTGCAGAGGTGCCGGCCGGCGTACACCCGGGTGCATTAAGCACCCGTGCCGGCATCGGAGACACCAATGCCGCCTCCGCCGGAGACACCAATGGCCCCGCCATCACGTTCTGTGAGTTGCTGGCCGTGAAGCTAGGAATCGGGGGCGGCCCCTGTTGGCCGCCCGCAATCCACGCACTAATCCCCTGGATCAAGGTAGGCACAATGGCGGTGATCGTCGCTCCGAGTTGTTGTTGCACTTGCTCTTGGACAATCTCCGGAATCCGCGCCACCTGTGCCCTGAGTTCTTGAACCTCGCGCGCCTGGCTTTCCGAGCTGGTCTTTTTCTCCTTTCGCCCACCAGTGTTATAGTATGACGACCATTTTGTCGACAAGCCTTTGCCGGCCACACGACCAGCTGACGTCGGCTTACTGAGCTTATCCTTGTTCTTCATTACATTCAATGCCCTATTTAGAGTGGTGTCCCAAGGGTTGCTCTTAGTCGACCCCGCACTACTGCTTTCAGTCGCCTGCGGAAGGAATGTGAACCATTTAGAAATTTGGCTTCATTAATTAGAATGCAACCATATGGAGCTAATTACGCGGGGGTGTATTCCTTACCAGAACAAGCTCAAGCGCCCGGGTCTTCGGATCCGTGGTAAGCTCCTTTGTTTTCGGGTCCTTCTTGTACCGGGCCCTGACAAAGTTCCTGGTCTGCTTGTCACCGTATTTATCGAAGAGGGGCGGTAGGCCTTGCTCGGCACGGTCCGCCTCCTCCTTGTCCCATAGAGGCTCCGCCACTCTGTAACTGCCGGGACCGAGTGTGTGTTCCCCTAAGTTCAGCTCCCGCATTTCTTTCCCCCACTTACTTGATTCGGAGTTTGTGGTGCTCGAGCAATTGATCTTGAAGTCGTTGTAGTCATCTTCGGTGATCGAAGGATTTTTCTCCTTGATCTTCTCATAACTCTCACCTTTCTCGATCATTCTCTTCACATTGCTTTTCCAAGTAGACAGGGCCTTGCTCATCTTCGTGAGGGCAGCATTGTTCACTTTATTCCCTTTGAGGCTTGTGTTTTCAAAATCAGCGGGGAACTTATATCATTCGTGCAGCTTCGTGAAGAGGAGGTTGCGCAAATTCCCTCGGTCAGGATGCCTCAGGTTCTCGGTGTTGATCGAGACGGTGCTCCGGAGAATGCACCCGAGCTGAAGCGAGTACCCCTTGACTATTCGTTCGGGCGCCGTTGGATTCCCGTCGGAGTCCACTTCAGTAACTTCCTCCTTGAGGGTGCGGAGCACGGTCGGGCGCCGGTCCTTCCGTTGCCTCTTCGGTTGGCTACCATCTGTGCGTGCGCCGCCATCATCAGTGGTGGCATCCTCGGCAGCACCATCAGTGGTGGCATCAGTGGGGGTCATCCTTGGCGGTACCATCAGTGGTCTCAGGATCGGTGGGGAAGGCAGCGTCCTCATACAAGTGAGGTTGTTCCTCCATCTCCTGGGACAGCTCCCAGAATGCCTTGACACCCGAACCCCCGGCCTCATTGTTGTTGGCCATGTTTCTCTCTAAATAGGAACAAACTTTGGTCAAAAAGTTGGTTATTGTCAAGGAACAAGATCATGGTCTCATCATTTAGGGTTTGTCGACACCGAGGCATCCTAAAAGCTAAGCTTTTATCATTGAGGGTTTTTCGACGCCGAGGCACCCTAAAAGCCTAAGCTTTCATCATTTCGGTTTTTATCGACACCGAGGCACCCTAAAAGCCATGCATTAGTCACAAGTACGCCGGGGCACTTGATCCTACTTAATTAACTACTAAGATACCCCGGCCCATGCATTAGTCACAAGTACCCCATATGTCCTATTTTTAGCAAAGTCATGCTAAAATTCACGAAAAATTTCAGCATGACCTTTGCTGAAAATAGGACATATGGAGTACCCGAATTTGCCGGAACGGAAGTTAATCGACATTCTGACAAACTCAAGGGCCTCTCGGGGTGGACAAGGCAAAAAAGGCCTCCATCACAACATGGAAAATACATTGGCATGTGAAGAGGTGAAACAATATATGCATCTCCAAGCAGTATCATTCAACATTTTGGACAAACCACTACAAGCAATACTGGATCAGATACAAGAAGAATGTGAGAAAATGCAGACAAATACTAACAGATTGAGGTGTTTAACTTGTGGTGCTCTCTGTGCTATTAACATTTCAAGTCAAAACCTTTTCTGGTTAGTAAGTGTTTCTTGAGCATATGTATGTAGTAAGTGTTTCTGCTCTCAGTGTTTCAGAACACATATTTTAGCTACCTAGTACCAGTGCTATTACCCAGCAGTTAATTAGCTTTTGCTTTTGCTTTTCAGTGCCAAATTCTAGCTAGTACCAGCAAATTAATTACCCACTGTTAGTTATTCAGTCTGATGCTTTGTTCTACACTTTGATGCAAATTAGTATATAGAAGAAGCTATTTACTAGCAGTACCATATATAAAAGACATTTAGTCTGATGCTATTTACTAGCAGTACTAGCAGTTTTTTTTCTTCTTCAATAACTGTATTGTCCATCAGACTGTATTGGCCATATATAAAAGACATTCAGTCTGATGCTATTTACTAGCAGTAGTAGCAGTTTTTTTCTTCTTCATTAACTGTATAGCAGTTTTTTCTTCTTCATTAACTGTATTAGCTATTTACTAGCAGTACTAGCACTTGGATCATATGCTAACGCTACATTGATACATCATCATGCTGGGTAATATTAAACCCAAGCAACTTTATAATCAACCCAAGATACATCAACTACTGCACTGTCCTGCCTAATAAAAACAGTCATGCCAGCATATAGTATAATTATCTGAATTTGTGTTTGCAAGAAGAGTGCCCAAATATCGTCAAACAAAAAGATTTTAACAGAAATCTAGCATATGTTTCACACCTGTACATGTATGATATATATTGGCCTATGGCCTCATAATACAAGTTGCTTACTTCCTAACACTTTCAATTCTAGAGTTGTGCCATATGCCACAACTTTTAAGAAATCAAAACCTCGCTTAGTCTGAGAAGTTTGAAGTATTCAGAAGAAGACTACACATGCTCCCTACAGACACACACAAAAATTCAGACATTCCTGTCTGAAAAAAGAAGGATTGCAATGTATGCCACTGAAAATGTTTATCCACTCGCATTATGCCTCTTAAATTTCAGACAAAAATGGCAGGCAACTCTGTCTGCTGTCTATATGTAGTATGTGCTACAAACTCAAGATTACAAAATGGGGTGCTAGCTGCTACATTCAGATTACAAAACTGGGGTGCTCGCTGCTACATTCAGATTCACACACACAAAAAACTGGAAGTCCCTAGATGTACAGACTCAAGTTACAAACTGGGGGTGCTCGCTGCTACAATCAGATTCACACAGAAAAACAAATCTACAGCCATGGGCATGAACATAACCGGGTTGGATTGCTAGTTACTATTCATCAGCTGCATATATAGGCATGTATTCAGACATTCCACACTTAAAAATATTTCATTTTCTCTCTAAAAAATGTGTGATGCAAACGAATCTAATATATCACGAAAAAACAGCAAGCACCTCAATGTATGCCATCATATAAACACAGCAAAATTTTGGGTTTGTTGACTTTGCTGCCACTTGGAGAAGGCGCATTGCATACCGAGAGGTGGTCGAGGAAGGCGAGCACGGCCACGTCGTCGCCGGTGACGATCTTCTCGGCCTCGTCGACGGCGGTGAGGTTCTGCACCGCAGGGCCCAGCTTCTTGCCGATCCAAGCGACAATGGCGTCCCTGCAGCAAAGCAAAAACAAAATTCTCAGCAGCTGCGGAGCGGGAACAGGGAGGGAATTGGGGATCTGCAGAAATTGCTCACTTGGTCCTCTCGCCGGAGTAGTCCCTGGGCACGCCGTCGATGAAGAAGAGGAGGGTGGGGTAGCCCTGCACGCCGTGCGCCTGCGCCAGGTCGTGCTCCTCGGTGCGTCGGGGCGGCGTCGGGGAGGCGGCGGGGCAGCGGCGTCGGGGCAGGGTCGAGGCGGCGTCGGGGCGGCGGGGCAGCGGCGTCGGGAGAGGAGAGGGGAAGGGGATCGAGGGCGAGGGCGAGGGAGAGAGAGGGGATGGGTTTGGGCCGGGGTGGAAATATGGATGGGGGCGGCACAATACTAATGGCACACCACCGCTCGATGCGCCATAAGTACATCCATACTAATGGCGCACCTCACCGTGGTGCGCCATTAGTAGTTTTTTTTCTTATAGCAATGGCACAATACTAATGGCGCACCACCCCTCGGTGCGCCATAAGTACATCCATACTAATGGCGCACCTCACCGTGGTGCGCCATTAGTATTTTTTTATTTCTGCTCGAGCCAACAGGTTATCTTCCACCTGACCTGATCCACACCAAGTTCCCTCTACTAGCTCGACTGGTCAGCAGCCAGTTCTCACACCAGGAGGTCCTGGGTTTGATTCCTAGGCTCCACAAATTTTTTTTATGCATTTAAAATGCTGTTTGATACTTATTTGTGTTTAAATATGTTCAAACTTGTTTAAATCATAACAGTAATATTTTTTTATAAGACAGTAATAATTTTTTTAAAAATATCATCAAACAGTAATGCCGGTGGAGCGGGGGAGGGTGCGCGGGGTGCGGGGGGTCGGCGGCGGCGGTTGAGTAGGGGAATCGAGGGTGCGGGGGGTCGGCGGCGGCGGCCGGTGGACCGGGGGGTGCTCGGCGGCGAGGGGGACCGGATCTGGCGAGGTGGGATAGCGATCGAGATGGAGGGGGATCGAGATCGAGTGTCCATGAAATTTAAAAATATTCATGATAGTTCAAAAAGTGCCCATGAAATACAATCGAGAAATGAAGGCTACGATTTAAATACAAACGATCTTAGCTAGCTCTCTGTTCACAATCTTCTTGCCCTTCTTTTTCGCAAATGGAGTTCTTCTGTGGAACGGACGTCATTTAGGTAGGGTGGTCCTGCTTCTTCTTGTGGTGTATGATGCTACTTCATCATCGTCGTCATGTTCGATCATCGGGTCGCCGTACTTGTCGAAGTCTTGCTCATTGGCTACTCCATCCATTCCGATGATCTTCCTTTTGCCTCTCCTCACGACAACACGACTGGGCTTTGACGGGTCGGTAATGAAGAAGCATTGGTCCACTTGGGAAGCCAGTACCCATGGCTCATTTTTCGCGGTGACGTTTGCGCCCGCGGTCTTGGATTTGGCTTCGGGTATAACCATGGTGGTGAAATACCGGTCTTCTTTTAGGACGCTCTTGGCCCATCTGACACGGAACATCGGGACCTTCTCTCCAGCGTAGCTCAGCTCCCAGATCTCCTCGATCCTTCCGTAGTATATGTCCTTGTCGTTACCGGTGTAGGATTCCATCGTTACCCCGGAGTTCTGATAACCATCGCTCTTCATGTCCTTGGCCTCGGTGTAGAATGTGTAGCCGTTGATATCGTACGCCTCATAGGTCATCAGGTTGTGCTCGGCGGCCTGTGACAAGGCGAATATGAGTTGTCCTTCCGCGGAAGAATCCTCATGTAAAGGGTATGACAGAAGCTTCTGCTTGAACCAACGCGTGAAACATGAGTTATGCTCTTTGAGTATATCTCCGTCCGTCCTCTGTTGGCCTCGGTCATTGTACGTCTTCTTAATAAAGGTTTTGTGCTCTACCACCCAAGGATCGACCACGTCTATGTGTTGTAGCGCGACTAGGTTTGCTCTTTCAAAGTCGGCGAGTCGACCCTCGAAGTCGACATGCATTTCATGACGACCATCACGGTGACCCCATCCAGCGAGCCTGCCGAGGTGCCTGTTGACGGGCAGACCAACGGGGTTCTCGATGCCTAGATAATTCGTGCAGTAGGAGATGCACTCTTCGGTCAGAAAGCCCCTGGCTATGCTTCCCTCTGGACGTGACATGTTGCGAACGTATCCTTTGATGACACCATTCAACCTTTCGAACGGCATCATGCTGTGCAGGAACGTCGGCCCGAGTTGGATGATATCGTCCACGATATGGACCAGCAGATGCACCATAACGTCGAAGAATGCAGGCGGGAAGTACATCTCAAGCTCGCATAGTATCACCACGATCTCTTCCTGTAGCCTTCTGAGTTGCCTCACGCCAACAGACTTCCGAGAGATGACGTCGAAAAAGTTGCATAGGCCAAATAGGGTTTCACGGACGTGCCCGTCCATGATCCCACGGATTGCAACTGGAAGTATCTGCGTCATCAGCACGTGACAGTCGTGAGACTTCATCCCGCTGAACTTCAGCTTCGCTGGGTCTAGGTATCTGCTTATCTTCCCCGCTTAACTGTAAGGAAGTTTTACTCCTACGAGGCAGGTGAAAAACTGTTCGATCTCCTCCTGACTTAGAGTGAAGCACGCGGGAGGGTAGTCATTTCCGGTCTTCTTGGCCTTTTTCCTTTGCGACGACTTTTCCGTGTCCTGCTTCGCCTCATCATCATCATCATCATATATAGCGTGAAGCTCCTGCCTGATGCCCATTGATTTCAAGTTTGCCCTTGCTTTCGGCCCATCTTTGGTCCTCTCTGGCATGTTGAGCAGGGTACCAAGCAGACTCTCGCACACGTTCTTCGTGATATGCATGACATCAAGGCTGTGAGGCACACGGTGGATCTTCCAGTACGGCATGTCCCAGAAAACAGACCTCGTTTTCCATACCTTCAGCAGCGGCTCTGGCGCCTTTCGCTTCTTTCCCGGCTTTGGCGCCTTTTGCTTCTTTCCCGGCAGTGGGCAGTCTTTCCAATTTTTCAACAGCTCGTCTATTTCCTCGCCGCTCCTCATACGCGGGCGTCCTCGGGGTTCGGTTTCACCATCGAACAGATCCTTGCGTTTTCTCCACAGGTCATCATTGCGAAGCCACCTCCAATGTCCCATGAACACGGTTTTCGAAGACCCAGGATCTCTATCTAGCTGGCGATACGTTGTGTCATCCATGCACCTGACGCATCCAGAAAATCCGTGGACCACCTGCCCCGCGACATATCCGTAACCGAGATAGTCGTGCACCGTCGTGAGTAGCGCGGCTCTCATAGGGAAATATTCTTTCTCTGCGGTGTCCCACGTATTGGCTGGCGTTTTCCACAGCGTGTCAAGCTCCTCTTTCAGCAGCCCCAGATACAGATTGATGTCGTTCCCTGGTTGTTTCGGTCCTTCAATTAGCATACTCATGTGAATGTACATCCTCTTCATGCACAACCAGGGGGGAAGGTTGTACATCCACACAAACACAGGCCAGGTGCTATGTGTGCTTCTCTGGCTACCAAACGGATTGACTCCATCGGTGCTCCCGCCCAGCACGATGTTCCTTGGATCGTTCCCAAATTCCGGGTCTTCGAAGTTCAACGCTTGCCACTGGCTCGCATCCTTAGGGTGACTCAGCATCTTGTCTTTTTTATCTATCTCCGGATCATTTGCGTCATCTTCTCGCTTCTTCTCCTCCCTATCCGCGTGCCAACGCAGGAGCTTTGCTACCTTAGGGTCCGCGAAATACCGCTGTAGACAAGGAGTGATCGGAAAGTACCACACCACTTTTCGAGGAGCTTTCTTCCTCTTCTTGTATCGAGTGACGCCGCACACCGGACATATGGTAGACTCTGCGTGCTCGTCCCGATAAATGATGCAATTGTTCATGCACACATGGTATTTCACATGCGGTAAATCCAGAGGACACACGATTTTCTTCGCCTCCTCCAAACTGGTCGGGCACTTGTTCCCCTTGGGAAGACGTTCGTGCCAGAATGACATGTTCTCGTCGAAGCATGCGTCGGTCATTTTGTGTTTTACCTTTATCTCCAGAGCCATGAGCGTTACTTTCAGGCGGGTATCCTCGGGCCTGCATCCTTCATACAATGGAGTAACCGCGTCTAACTCAAGTTGATCCATCTTGGCTTTCTCTCGGGCGGCAGCTCTTGCGTTATCCGTCTGCTTGAGAAGCAGCTCTTGAATATGAGGGTCCTGCACCCAGCCCATCGATGGTCCAGCGTCGTCTGCTCCGGCATCTTCCTCATCATCATGTCCTGCATCTTCTACATGATGACTGTGTACAGCATCACCGTCGTGATCATTTCCTGGGGATTCTTCGTCTTCTCGCCCGCCCGAGCCGCGGTGGTTGTCTTGCTGCCCTTCCTCATTTCTTGCCCGGCCCCCATGGACGACTTCATAGTCATCTTCATCACCTTGCCATCGATAGCCATCCATGAAACCACGCAAGAGCAGGTGGTCCCGCACCTGCCCGGATTCCGGGTCCGCAATAAGGCTCTTCAGCTTGCATCTTCGACACGGACATCTTATCTGTGTCTCGTTCTTTTGAAGCATCTCGGCCTTTGCGGACCCCAAAAACCTATTCACGATGCCTTCGGTCATCATGCGGACCATGGTCGCCTGCGGGGTAGAGCAAAACGATATTTTAGAACCAAGAAAAAATTTGGCATGACTTTCCCTAAAAATAGGACAAAAAAGAATGCTTAATGCCAAAATTCTCGCCGAAACGGAAATGAATCAACATTACGACAAAATATTGGCAACTATCGCATTTCAAATACCGGTACACCTCCAAACACAAACACATATGCAACACCACAAACATATGCAACACCACGAACATACATAGATCTAGCTAGGCCATAAAAAGTGCATGTGCACATTGTTGTAGGGAGAACAACATAAATATAGCTTTCCCCCTTACTTACCTATCAAAACAAGGTAATTTAACCACTTAAATTGAATGAATCTATGGTGGAAATGAGGTGAAAAAGAGGAGGCACCCGAGACAAGGAGGAGGTGGAGAGAATGAAATGGGGAGAAAGTGAGTGTGGGTTGGAGAGGCTGTCCAAAATATCTTGTTGCTGCCCACTTACTAATGGCGCACCAACTCTAAATGCGCCATTAGTAATCCAGGTTACTAATGGCGCACCTTCTGGTGGTGCGCCATTAGTAGTTTTGCAAAAAAGGGAATAAAAAATATAATAAAAAAACAAAAAAGGGAATAAAAAATATAATAAAAAAACAACATTAGTGGCGCACTTTCCGACAGGTGCGCCATTACTAGTTACAACTAGTAATGGCGCACTGTGTCTGGATGTGCCATTAGTATGTTTGGACAGGCGCACTAGTTAAAAAAAATTTGATACTAGTGGCGCACCCTGGGCCAGGTGCGCCATTAGTAGTTTCAACTCTAATGGCGTATCAGAAGGTGGTGCGCCATTAGTATATACTAATGGCGCACCGCTTGTCTGGTGCGCCGTTAGTGTCAATCCCATCTATAGCCCTTTTTCTAGTAGTGCCCCTCTTAGCTATCTGACGCACCACTCAGCCTTATCGGGGCTCCTCAATCTCTCTCAAACTTTATTGGTCAGTTTGGTTCGTGACCTGACCCTCATGCCTTGATGGCCGGTACTGCCTGGTGTGGACGTGAGATGTAAAATATTTCTGCCTGGCCAGGCTTGTGTGGTGCTGAAGCGTTTGGTT
The DNA here is from genome assembly GCF_003073215.2 of Triticum urartu. Taxonomy (NCBI): domain Eukaryota; kingdom Viridiplantae; phylum Streptophyta; class Magnoliopsida; order Poales; family Poaceae; genus Triticum; species Triticum urartu. The sequence goes on along the minus strand of NC_053027.1, from coordinate 23,504,971 downwards.
CATGCCTGGGCCAGGCAAAGCATCAACGTCCCATCAATCAATCCATGCATCAATTATTTAATGCTAATATCCATCCATGTTGCTGTTAGCCTCGTGGCCACATGACCAGGCGTTCGAAATCGGTCGCCTGGGCCAGGCTACTTGCTGTGTCTGGAGTTCAGCCAGGCTAATTAAAGTGCAAGGGAACCCAGGCCAGGCGGGCTTTCTTTTTCACAGGGTAGCAACCAAAAAAACGTGCATGAAATCCAGCCACAACCCCAGGCCAGGCAAAAGATGCTCAGGACGCAAGCCAAACTGGCCTTATATCTCCCTGGTTCACACATACACATGTCTCGCTCGCGCTATACATATAGACCCATCCAACACTCTCCGCCCTTGTTCTCTCTCCATGTGACACGGACCCCCCTAAGTACCATAATCCCTCAATCCATCATAGGCGCAAGCACTCCCCCTCCTAAGTATGGTTATCTCTTACTAGCCAACAGGAACACACGTATTGTCTCCTTCCATCCATACGTCTATCTCGATATCTCTCGGGGCATCTTCTATCGCACACACACCTTGTCACTCGATCTCCCACCCATGTAGTCCCATCACGATCTCTAGGGGATCTCTCTATGACAAACATACACTCTCTCCTCCCCATGTCTGCATTTTCTCCGTACATCTCTCTCAACCTCTCTCCCTTGTTTGTCAGACCCCTCTTGGCCACGTGCTAGGGGTCTTGCTCTCTCGGTTCCAAACAACCACACACTATCTCCTCACTTGCCTCCGTTGTCGAAGATGCATGTGTGATATGTTTGCATAAGACACGCACACTTTTTCTCTACTTCTATCATGTGTTGTCCATGTCTCTTTCACACACGCACACACACTTTTTTCACTCTCTCTCTCTCTCTCTCTCTATCTTGTTAGGGACTCTGTCACGCCCATAAGCTTATGGATGTTTTGAAAAGTCAAACCTCAGAAACGTTTGACCAGGTATATGTGGAGAAAAACATTTACATCTGGAACAATCATTAGATTCATCACAACATGTACTTACTTCATACTATAATTTATCTTTGGTATTGTAGATATAAGTAATTTCTTTATAAACTTGGTCAAAGTTTCAAAAGTTTGACTTAAAAAATGTTGGAACTACATTATCGAACGGCGGGAGTAGCTCTTTCTCTCTCTCTGCTATCTCTCACGGGCCTCCCGTCTCACTCGAACTCTCTATACCGACGGATTATATGCTCACTGTGTCAACGTATAGCTCCGTATATTGTTTAATTGACCGGTCAACCAATCCACATGCTGCCTTGTCAGCTCGTGTTCTGTATCTTCGTGTGCTGGCCCATGTGGTAGTGGGTGAAAATAAGTAAACTAGACGCCCATCTGACACGCGGTGAAGTAAACAAACATGAAACCACTCGGGGTAGCACCCCGCACGCTAGTAAATTGAGGGCGCATTGAGGACAAACTTCTTGCGCGCGAAGGACGCACTCGCGCACAATTCACCACTGCGCGGCGGCAAGCACAGAAGGACGCACTCGCGCACACCCAACACACGTGTACACTGGCGTCGCCGCCGGTTGAGATGGACGGCGGCTCGAGCCAAAACCGCATCCGGCGAGCCTGGACTTCATCAGCAGCCTCCCCGACGACACGCTGCTCATCATCATCGGCCTCCTGCCCACCAAATCCCACCAAATCTGCCGTGCGGACCGCCCTGCTCTCCCGGCGGCGGCGCCCCCTCTGGCGCTGCGTCCCCCTCAACCTCACCGTCGACAGCTGCCTCTGTGACGGGGATTGCAAATGAATGGCCGCAGTCTCCAAGATCCTTTCATCGCACCCTGGGCGAGCCAAACGCCTTGACCTCCGCATGTTCAGTACCAACTACAAGGTCCAACCCATGTTCGACGAGTGGTTCTTATCCCCCGCCCTAGATCAGCTCGAGGAGCTCAGCTTTGAAGCTAGACGATGTCGCTCTCTGCCACCGTCCGCGCTTCGCCTCACGCCAACGTTGCGCCACACCAGCTTCAGCTCCTACTATCTTCCCCAGATTAATGTCGCGCCCGCTCTTCTTCTCCCTCAACTCAAGCAGCTCGACCTCTTCGACATTGTCATCTCGAAGAAGGCTATGGAGCACCTGGTCTGTAGCTGTACTACGCTCGAGTACCTTCATCTTCAGCAGATCCACGGGTTCATTAGCCTCCACATCGCCTCGATGAATCTCCGATGGATTTATGTGTCTTGCCGGCCCCGCAACAAGACATCAATTGGGAAGAGATCACTCCAGCTGTTCCACGTTATGGTCATTGAGAATGCGCCTTTCCTTGAGAGATTGCTTGTATCGGATCTAGAAGGTCAAACAAAAATCAGGGTCATTGATGCGACGAAATTGATAGCGTTGGTGTACTCGTCTACCAAATTCTCCTGGTTTACTCTTCCAATTTTGTAGTATCAAAATTTGACCATAGATTTAACTGACAAAATGTTAATGCATGTCACTAAGAACTATATCGTTGGATTCTTATTTGAACATAGTTTCAAATGGTGTAATTTTTAGTGACATGCATTGTAGGTAAATCTATGGTCAAAATTTTATACTAAATACGAGGTATTAGTACAAAAGTGGGCTATGTAGGCAAAAACATGTGCCAAATTCACTTGTGATGCATTTGGCATCGATGCCCCTCCATTGCTCACCTGGTGTCCCAATCTGGATCACCTACTTTGCTCCGGTGCCAAATTAACTCACCCAATGAAAAAACATTGCGTGAGAGAGAGAGAGGACTAAGGCAATAAAAAACAATTGTTTGGGAGAGTGAGAGGCTGGTGTAGTTGGTTTGATTGATTCGTTTATACATGTGGGTCTGTGTGCACAGCGGTGCCAACTCTCTCACATCGCCACATAGTGGAAGGCAACAAATGCCCAAGCTCTTCACGTGCTCCTAGTTAAATGAGAGGAAACAGAAAGAGAGAGAGAGAGAGAGAGAGAGTGAAAAAATATCACTAGCCAGCCAACACTATCGTATGAGCGTATAATATTGGTACCTCTTGATGACACGGCAATCTTATGCAGCCAGCTGCTCTAATATGTTCTCTTCTTTTGCAAATAGAAAAAGACCCGAAAGTGAAAAATGTGTTGCACTATAACAATCTCATCGAATGCCTTGATATCCATCTTACAGAAATTGATTTGATCGACTAGCGAGGCAGCACATCTGAGATTAAATTGGCCAGGTTCTTTGTTCTGGAGGCAAGTGTGCTCAAGGTAATGAGGTTTGGCGTTCTCTAGCGCAACAATGAATGGTGAGCTGATCACCGCAAGCGTGTAAGCCTAAATGACAAAGTCTCCGCAGAAGCTGAATTTGTTTTTGAAACATCAAGTGGCTAGAGACTCGAAAACTTATTTGCCCATTAGTGACTTGTCAGGGTGGTGGATTTTAGTTTGTACGATAATGCTGCATCCACCTAAAGTAACGAAAGTTCTTATGTAAACTTCCTAGTAATTCCCTCTTCGTAGGTGCAGCATTACTCCTAACATTTGTAATATCAGTTTCAAACTTGTAATATTGCTGTGTCCTATTCCTGCGTTTTCAAAATCTTGCGAATCAAACAGGTCCTGAGTTGGTGATGATGTTGTGCCTCCCATCTTTCACCAATAGCCATCGGATCTAGATCTGACGCATACAAACCAAGCTTCTCCATTTTTGCAAAAAGATGCCCGCACTTGTTCCCTATTTACAAACAACTCCTTGTCTCTCACAATCAGCCTCATCTCCTCCCCACCACATCTAGGCGTAGAAGGTCGTGGAAAAATATAGCGCGATGGCCGCTGCCGGAGCCGTCCGCCCACAATCTTGGTGTTTCATGCAATGCACAGGCATCTACGCACGGGAAATTGTGTCGAACAGGGCTAGTTGTAAGCAGGCTAGCTCTACAGCCATGATGATAGTGATTGCAGACGGTGAGGCTGACTATGGTATGCCGAACACGGCGCCTATACTCAGGTTTCATCTCCGGCGCAGGGTCTTGTCACTTCACTGTGAGGAGCAGCACATAATAATTTGACCAACGGGTAATACAGTGCTAGTACTCGTAGTACTACATTGGTAGTGCTACTACTAGTACTAGTAGCACCATCGTCTGGATTTAGGAGTACTACCACGTCCATCTGGATTTTATTATTTGACTAGCAATATCTAGTAATGCATGTCACCAAAAATGTACTACTCCCTCTGTAAATAAATACATGATGTTTTATTCCTATCGGCGAGAGAACTTAATTTTTTTTGCTACTCCTAACTAGAGTACTAATAGGATTACATGCAATGAACTAAACACTGCATGTCATGTTTGGTAGTCTCAAGTCATTGAAAGCATGCACGGCCCACATCTCTCATTGGTTGATATGTGACGAAATAAGAAACAAGGAGGGAGTTAATGCATCATGCCTAAGTATTTTGGGATTATTTGGTTTTCGTAAGGTGACTTACACAACATTTTTGTTTACATGCATTAACATTTTATTAGTTAAATCAAAGGTCAAAACTTGGCGCAAAATGCAAAGGGGGCCAATAAACCAGTAAACATCAAACTTCTCTTGTTTGGCCCCAACTAGAGGTCCAGTGAGATGACTATACTGCACCGGCATGGAGGGGGACGCAGCTTCATTGACTTACGGCAACTGCCTTTGGGTGAATGACACGTGGCCCCAGGGGGTGGCTGGCCCACCTATCATACAGCCAAAGGCAGGTGCAATAGAGGGCCGAGGAGTAGTACGAAATCCTACACACCTACGCACGCTAACCAAGGGCTGAGTGATCACTCGAATCGCAAGATCAGTTGACTAGAAGCTACGCTAGACCCATTGAGCCGATGAGCGCGAGCATCAGCCGGCTGTGCCAGATGGTCCACGACGCCGGCATGCGGCCCGGCACCGAGGAACGTCTCCTGGTAGTAATGCTTGAGGCCGCCAGGGCGAGGGGCCGCTTGGACGACATCTTCGTCTCCTTGTTCGACAAGGTCCTCATCGGTTTCCTCGACAAGTTCACCGTCATCAAGAAGCTTGCGGACGACTTTGACGTAAGCCTCCAGCTGACGCACCCATGCTCTGCGATGCCCGCCACCCTCAACAACCACTATGGTAACAACCTCTTCGACGCACTGGTGGCCCTGCGACTGCCCACCGCCGCGCCGGAGAATGTCCACCTCGAGGTCGCGCTCTCCGCGCAGCGCCTAGCGCAGCAAGACACCATCGACATAATCACCAATGTCTACGCGCAAATCGTCCACAAGGACTACTACATGCAAGAGGAGGACGATAGGACGCTGGCCTTCTTGGAGCATAGGGCAACCTTGGACGGCACTGTTCAGAAGCACGTTGAGCTCGCCGCCAACGCCGCTTCTCCTCACACGTCGGTTGGTGACCCGGCGCACTAGGGCGTGAGGATGCCATTGAACGTTGATGGATCCGTATGTATTTTTATCTTTCCGTCAAATCCATGTAGTAGTATATGATACTACAGTAATTATCTTACCTTTCGCATCAACTTCATAATTTTCGTACGTACTCCATGCATGAACGACGCCAGAACCAAACTTCTCATTACTATAGGCAAAATCGTTATTTTCTATCTATCGGTCGCGCCATGGAGCAGAACCAAATTTTACAAGTTACGGGTTCAAAAGGAAAAGCCTGCCATGTTCACGTCGCACCCCCACACGGTTAGTCCGGCACGCCGCTCAAGCGGGAATGCGTGCGGTGTTGCATTTTCACTTACAAGTGGGACCCCAGTTGAGCAAACCGACTATCGGCAAACCCCCACCCCGCCCACCGTGCGATGGCTGAGAAAACAGGAGGAAGAAGAGATGGATGTAGCACAGACTCCAAGAAAATTGGTGTCGGATGGGACTCGTGTGGGTGGCGTGTGTCGTACTGCTAGACGTGAATGCTAGTTATGGCCCATGCCACCCCACTATATCGAGCCTATATCAAGGTACGTAGAACAAATTTCCTGCAGTCCATGCTCAACCTCCTCTATCTCTCTTCTCAGCCAGCCAGCGAACGCGCGGAGCCCATCGTCTGTTTGCTCACATGCGACCCCACATGTCAGTGAAAACGCAAGAGGACCCACTGAACTTGCACATCTTTCACCTCGACATGCTGGTGATGAAAAACAAATCCAATAAAGATCTTCGGTGGCCGCTTTTGGAGTTAGTCAAGAGTAGTAAGATTCTATTTACAGTTTAACCCAAGATGCACATCTCGTGGCTTCAACTACCACTCTATTTTCTTTCATGACACGACCTAGATACTGGATGTCCCACGTGTCGGCAAAAGGAGGAAGAACCCGACCAAATCTTCGGTTCTGCTCTCGGATTAGACTAGTTGTGCTAACTTAAATATTTTTGTCTACTCCCTCCGTTCCAAAATACTTGACTTCCATTTGTCCAAAAAAGGATGTACCTATATACTAAGACATGTCAAGATACATATATATTTTGACAAATAGAAGGCATGTATTGTGCAACGGAGGGGGTAGAATGGATGCAAGTTTTTGTATTGGGAAGAAGAGTACATCCATATATTGATAGAGCGCAATTTTGTAGATGTTCTATCACTTTTAGCTAGCAGAGACGCAAGATCGAGCCTCCGCAGATCAACAATGAATGCATCGAGAAGGCACTAATCCAACTTAAAGGAGTAGTAAAATGTATTCTTGTGGTTCTTGTTTTCTTTGGTCTTGCTTTTCTAGTCAAAATTATCGTTGGAGTTCGTGCAAAACAGAGGTGTGTTTGGGGTCGTGCGTTGCAGTTGGCCTTACAAGTGGGACCGCATTTAAGGTAACTGACTATCGGCAAACCCACACCTCGCCCGCCGCGCGATGGCTGAAGTTAGAGAAACGACGAGGTTGAAGAGATTGCTCTAGCATGGACTCCAAGAAATAATATGGTGTCAGATGGATGTCGTGGTGGTGGCGTGTGTCGTACTCCTGGACGTGCATGCTTGTTCTCGCCCATGCCACCCTACTACTCCTACTACTTACTCCTACTATATAGTACTAGTATCGAGGATTCGAGGTGCTCGTTACGTACAGCGAACACATTAACATATGGCTAAAGTAAAAACACCTGCCCGACGCCTGAAGCATGTGAAGCTAGTACAAATAGTGTACTACTATTGTTGATTGGCCTCATCCGATAACCTATTGCAATGCACGTACAATTATGTATTCGGAAAATATTTTTTTGCCTCATCGCACCACTCACTCAGAGAAGCGACTCGAAAGCCATTCATAAATTTAGTAAGTTTATCACACACATATCATTTTATTACATACAACAGGTCATCAACCCACATCGACAACGAGGATACATTATAAATACTAAAGTTTTCACCACACAACAAATAACAAGCAATGAAATGACACTAGTAGAAAACAGAGCTTTAAAACCGGTTTGTAAGGGCCTTTAGTGCCGGTTCCATAACCGGCACTAAAGGGTGGGCACTAAAGCCCCCCCCCCCTTTAGTACCGGTTCGGCACGAACCGGCGCTAAAGTTCCACCACGTGGCGTGAGCTCGCGCCCTGGTATGGGGGACCTTTAGTACCGGTTGGTGTTACCAACTGGTACTAAAGTTTTTTTTTGAATTTTTTTTGAAAATTTTGGAAAAATTTTTGATTATTTTTTTTCGATTTTTAATTTTTCTGAATTATTTTGTGATTTAGTCTCTAATCACCTCTCTTAACTGCTCATGTGTGGATCACTCATTCCAAATCATCTAACTTCCCGACCGGTCACCCATCCCTCTCACTACTCCAGCCCGAGCACGCTTAACTTTCGGGTTCTATTCTCCTTCGTTTCCAAGTCTGCACTTGTTGTTTTCCTGACAATAGTAAGATGTCAATCCTATTAACCCTCAGGAGTTTAGCTTGAGCATGAAGTCACACATTTCACTGTTTAAGTTTGAAACTATTATTCTAAAAAACAGTAATTATTTAGTAACACTAATATTTCTTGAATAAGTTTGACCATAGTTTGACCACAGTTTGACGATAGTTTGACCAAAGTTTGACCATAGTTTGACCAGATTTGACAAAAATTCAAAAAATTGAAATAATTATTTAGTAACACTAATATTCTTGAATAATTATGTAGTAACATTAATACTTCTTGAATAAGTAGTTTGACCAGATTTAACCAAATTTTTTTAAAAAAACTGAAATTTGACCATATCTTTTTTTCCTTTTGGAATTTGAGGATTCTAAAAAATTGCAAACAGGCCGTTTTTTCCGACTTCGTATACAAAAGTTATAGCCATTTTACATTTTCCCTACACTTTTTGCAAAACATGTCCAAATTTAAGTTTTCAAATTTTCCTAACGTGTAGATGTAGTAATATAACTACCTCTCGAAGGATTTTATTTTTTGAAGTTTTTATCATTTTCTTTTGATTTTTTCAAAACTGAAATGGCGATACACAGGGCGGTAGAGTTTGAAAATTGCCCTATAGTGCCGGTTTGTGTCTTCAACCGGGACTATAGGTTAAGACTCTTTAGTGCCGGTTGGTGACACAAACCGGTACTATAGGTTAGACTTTTAGTACCGGTTTGTGTCACAAACCGTCACTAAAGGGGCTCGTGGGGCCCTGGCCTGACGCCAGCCTGCCACCACCCCTTTAGTACCGGTTCGTGGCATGAACCGGTACTAAAGGTTCATTACGAACCGACACTAATGCATAGCCATTCGAACCGGCACAATTGATCACATTAGTGCCGGTTTTTTTACAAACCGGCACTAATGTGCTTCATGTTTAACCCTTTTTCTACTAGTGTGAACTTCAACTCAACCATTCCTCGGCGTTGGAAACACTTGCTTTGAACCACAAGTGATTCTCTGGGACGGGCCATCAATTGTCGATCTGGAAACCAATGGAGGACTGATCATCCAGGCTAAAGCGGCCTACTATATCCCTACCAGGGTAGGGAACCACACAAATGTCCGAGGTATAGACACAGTTGCTTCTCATAAATGGAATTGTTAATGTTGTGTCAACAGCAGTTGGATCGCCTTTCACCATCATCGGATAGTTTTGTCCAAGGAAGAGCAAGTTTTCTCCAAGACTATCAGTTCTGTACCTGGGAGAAGGAGTTGGCACTAGCACACTAGTATCCATCCCGAATACCATGCAATGAGTGTTGGAATAGGTCCGGAGAGTGCGACCATGGGAGACACCTGCTTCCTTAGCAGTAACATCATCAGTGGGCTGTTACACACAAGAAGAGGTGATCCATCGGAATTAGTTGCCAGGCGCCACAGAGTATATGGGCGCTGCTTGTCCTCATGCTCGTGATCATCACCATCGTCATCTCCCCCTTGGTTATAAAAAATTTCATGTATAGGTGATGGGATGTTCATAGGACCTTGGAAACACAAGAAGAAGGTTAATTAGTAAAGGGAAACTTGCTAACTCGCATGCATGTGGATGAAACAATTATAATTATGGTGGAAGACAAACGTACCAAAACCATGAGGATGCCATGCAAAAATAGTGCCACTAGTGGTGGCAGCAAACACAAGGCCCTCGTATTGAATTGCATCACATTACTCATCCGTGTATAGAAACTGATTTTTGAGCAATACCCATCGAGTGAAACCATCAAGTACGGCAACAAGCTTGTCGAAGATAGCAACAACATCATAGTTGCTGTAATTCCAAGAGCGGTTGGGAACTCGAAAAATTGCTATCTTCCATAGAATATAGTCACCATGATCGTATTTGAACGTGCGTACATTACCGGTGTGCTCAACCTCTGGGCAGTGTGCTGAGATTTTTGGAAGTGGAACCTGGTGACGAGTGTACACGTTCACAAGTTCCCACTCACAGTTGGACCCAATGTAAAGAATCCAATCTCCATTTGCGCCCGCCCAAGCCTTTCCCTCAAGCGATGGCATCTTAACATCATACGTATCATTATCAAGCGGCATCAACTTGCACAGGGCGAGGCCTCCGTCGTGCTGGCGCCAGTCATCATCAGGGTCACGGCGAAGATAGGGGAGATCAAATCTCTCCTTGACTCGTGGGTTCTTTGTAATGATGTTATTAGTTGAGTCGAGAATGGGCTTGAACGAACCTGCCATGCTAGCCGAGGTGATGACATCGCACCGATCAATGAGTTCCTCCACCATGTCATCTTTCAGATCGGGGCAAGAATAACGGGGTCGGTTCCGGCCTGTTCCTTCCATGGAGAAGACGATCGAACAATGGCAGAAGAAAGGGTGAAGGGCTGAAGGAAAATGGAGGAGGGAGAGCAAGAGCGTGCGGCAGCAGTTCCAAATCGAGAGGGAAAGGCGAAGAGTCGGTGGACGGTTGCGAGTTTGCCACGGTTCACGAAGAGGCGCCCCGGCTTACACGTCCATTCGGAAATACTCCTACTACTCTCCGTTGTCTCATTGATATGTTGGAACGGGGTCACATGTCAACGAAACATGGTGTGTAATTTCTCGTGCAAAATGCGATCTGGCCGCGTTGGCCCGAGGTGCCGCATTAGTTATCGACCTTTATTCCTTTAATGGTGTGCCGATCAGTTTAGAAGCACGAATAACTGGTACTGTACGCAGAGAAAATATAAACTACTCTACCACTACTCCACCTCCAGTACTAGTAGTATAAAAAAGATATATAGGCTGGAGCTTGAGCGCTTTCTTGCTAAGGGCTGCCCACTTGCTTCTCACAGTACCACCCTCTCTCCAGATCTAAAAAAGGCGGCCACTCTCTCCCTCCTCACCGGTGGTCACAGATCCGCCGGGGAAGAAAAGGACGTGCAGCATTGACGCACTCGTCGTCGGCGAGCGAGGTCACGCACTGACGACAAGGCCGTCCTCTCAGACCTAGTGCCCGCGCAGGATGGCCTCCGTTCCCAAGCTCGCTGCCATAGTGTGTGCGGAGGACGACGACCACGAGCGAAGCCACTTCCTGCCGACCCTCAGGTATGCTACCTCTTTTCGAACCATAACCTTGTTCTATTGCCCCATCTGCCACGTCGTTGCATGTGGATCTTTTTCCACTCCACCATCTTCCCAATTTGCTATCCTCTGCTCTGCTGGCCACGCAGACGAAAACCATAATTTGCACTATTAAAGGAAACCCTACTTCATGCAGACTAATCCATGTTTGGGTTGAATAAGGAAAGGAAGGGAGACTGTACTGTCCACGAGAGTAGGCATCGAACCCGCATCTAGGTTGAAAAGGGGAAAATCAGTAGCTAAGGAATGAGTCTCGTGTCTCTTGGTTGACGAAGGGTAGAAAGGCATGACAACGCAATAGAGAATGACCAGGTCGATTGGTCTGTTGTCCTCGCATATGAAAAAGGTGGCTAAAGAGAGCAAAAATGGTATGTAATCCACATATGCTGCCTGGATATTTGTTGCTCTGGGCAACCATACCTCCCTCACCACTCTGCGTCCGTGGAGGTACATCGTACTGGTGCGCCCACTGTCCGAATGGGCCTCCCATGCTCTTATTGCCACTTTTTTTGCTGTTAGTATAATGCTAGCAGTCAAGTCAAGCAATGCTACTGCTAAAGTGATGCCACATTTAACTAATGCCGCTCTCAGTCTAATGCCACCGATAAATTTAAGCAATGCCATTTAATGTCACTGGATTATTTCAGGGTTAGCTGTTGATTGTGGATGTATTAAAGATTTTTTAGCTAAGGCATTCTAATGTTGTTGCACAGCCAGTATACCAATGATGAAACTTGTTACTACCTTCAGATTTTTGCACTGTTAATGCTTATAGATTACATACCTCACTTTCATGAGATAAGTTAATTCTTTTGTACAGTGTCACCAAAATGCCAAGGCGCTGATGTCATTTTATTTTAGTTAAACTGCACAGACAATTATGAAGACAAGAGGAAAGGTCAAGAGTGGGCACCTCCTCCTCCGGCTGTTCTCTTGATTCGTTCGATCAAGTTTTTATGTTTGATCGATTATCAATTGGGACAACAATTTTTAAGGTCTCCCCGAGTTCGAAATGATATTTACCTTGGAGGTACATGGTTTGCAATTTTTTAATACTGTCATTAGTTAATAATGCTAGTTACCTTCAGACTTTTGTATTTGGTTTAATGCTCATGTAGAGCTAGTATATATACCAATGCTGAAACTTGTTACCTTTACATTTTGTATTATTAATTCTTATAGAAACCTTCCAGTGCTAGAGTACATTGAAATCTGTTCAGTAAAACCATTGTACTGTACCCTGTAATAAACTAACTACTCTACTGTTGCACTAGCCACTGGATTAGTGTATATTTGTAGTATTCGAATGGTGTTGCATTAGCGTATGGACATAAATAAAGTGTGGCAAGCTTTCCCAGATATGTGCTCAAGAAAACTACTACCTGTTTTTATAAATACTAGACATTTGGGTACTTTAAATTGAACCGCGAAAATGTCTTATATTTAGGAACAAAGGGTGTAGAGTTCACTCAAATTATCTCGGTAAAGCTAGTCACACTTTTGTTAAAATTAATGTTCATTATGTTATCGGAGGAGGTTTGTATGTTTGTCTCTAATGCCTGTCCACTAAATACCTGACATCATGATGTAATGTTAAGTCATTTCCTTTTGTACAGTGTCACTGAATTGTCAAGGCGGTGATGGCATTTTATTTTAGTAGAACTACACAAAATTGGTTTAAAAGAAGAGGAAAGGTCAGGAATGGCTCAGTTTTTCAGAAAAAACTATGTATGCCTTCTGACATCAGTCGTTGTTTCTTTATTTATTCCTTCAAACAGGTGGGTAGAAACAGTCTTGCTACCTTTTCCCATTATGAAATTGGAATGCTTATATTTGTGAGTCTATGCTTCAATTAGTGCCACTTTTAGAGTAATCACACTTTCAATATCTATGCAAACAAGGATGCTCAATTTTAGTGGAACTGCACAAAAAGTCCAACTGGTTCAACATTAGGAGCATGTTTTTTTCCAAATTTTATATCCAATTGGTGGCACTATGAGCTGTTCATTACGAAGGTACAAGGTTTGCTACTATCTTGCTACTCTTTTTGTACTGTCATTAGATAGTAATACTAGTGGTTTGCATGTGAATTTGTTGGCAGGGTGGACCTACATTGGAGGTGCAGAACAAGATTCAATGATTGGATGCTCAATTTCACTTGTATTGATTTCACCTCTTCCATCACTACGAACATGGATATCCTTGGTCTGATGAAGAATAGGCGCTATATTTCTACTCTGAACCAGCAAATCAATTCAGTATGAAATTGTCCAGGGCAAAACATAACTGTATCAGATTGTCCAGTGCAGAACATGACAGATGCTAAGCGGAAGAGACATGTTTAAACCGAAAATACAAGGTGTGGTATATGTTTACTAGCTGCTTGATATTTGTGCAGACAGAGATGTCTGCCCGTTTCTATTTGGCAAACAAACAAAGTGTCTGCAATTTTGGTTGAACTGCACAAGAGAATAGTACAGTCACTGCATGCAGTGCCATTTGAAAATAGACACAGAAAGATTGGATAGTCACTTCATGGACTGCAGAAAAGTAGTACTGTACTATTTATTGGCCAACACTAGGTGCTTCATTGCTTTGGTCTGATTATACAATGGGCATCATTTTGCCTAAGTTAAAGTTTGTATTCCAGAATCGCGGTGTGATCGAGAGAAGAACAAATCATATTGCAGTGGATGTTCCTCCATCATGTCTGGTTCATTCTCATGGTTCTAGCTGTTGGTGAAACCACTTACGTTTGCAAGAGGAATTGTAGACTTCACAAACAAATTTGTCTTTCAGTCTGTACTGAATGTTGGCCAAGAGAAGCATCCATGTTAGTAGGAAGAACGGATGTTTTTTATAGATCTCTGCTTTTGGAGCTACATATTTGTATATGATCTGTGAATCATTGAGATGCATTAACATGTTGATCTTATGTATGGGAATCGTACTAGTTAGTTTTAGTTGCAACGCGAGATCTGAAGTGGCTGATCTTTGCTTTTGGAGCTACATATTTGTATATGATATGTGAATCATTAAGACGCATTAACAATTACTTATTTCTGTTTGCTCAGTGTTTACAAGTTACTGATCGATCACTAGCTAGCCTACAAATGCGCTCCTGGCAGTTTTATTTGCGACGCAAGATGCGAAGTGGCAGTTTTTTGAATAAAAATGCCTACCTCTGCAGAAACTGATAGGCTACACTATCGATCCTACACAGATAAAAATGCCTACCTCTGAAGAAACTGACAAGCTACACTATCGATCCTACACGGATAAATAGCGGATCACGCACGTACTACCTCCTTTCCGGTTTGCAGGGCTCAATTCAAGAAATGACCTACTCGATCCTACATGAATAAATAGCAGATCACGCACGTACTAGTACCTCCTTTCCGGTTTGCAGGGCTTAATTCAAACCTCTCACCAACCAAGGTACTCCCTCCGTCCGGGATTTATTATTCCCGTGAGCAAAGCAGCAAGACCAAGGCATGGCAATAATTAACAGCATGCAGAAGTTTAAGCCTAAGTAATTCCAGCGATTTAAGTGGCTGCATGCGTGCCCTCGGCTACGACTCGTTGCATGCTGCTTCGCATACTGCCTGCGAACGATTCTGAGTGCCTGCATGCAGCCGGCCGTAATTAAGGTAGCTAACTAATGCGAAAAAAGATACGCTTTAAATCCGTGGAATCATTATTGACAAGGAGGGAGATGATTCGAGTGCACTCGTTTGACCGCCATGCCGGCGTGCGACCCAGATGGGACGGGACAACACAGTCATAATTTCAGTTTCTCTAGTTTTCCACGACAAGCTGGCGCGCTAAGCCATTATGCATTGAATTCCGATGACCGTCGCGCTACCTTCCGCCTATAAGTACTGTTTCCCGGCCTTCTCAGGTGCCACCGTGACCTAACTCGCCATATCCTCATAAGCCCCCATCGGCCCGACGTCGCTCAATACGTCCGCCATGCCCCCGCCCGTCCACGGTAGGCGACGCCGGAGGCGGTCACCGCCGGAACTAGTGTTCGGGTTTTCACCGGAAGGCAGACGGAGGGAGGAGGCATCCTATCTGTCTTTAGATGGCAATGCGGAGATCGACGAGTTGTTGGAGTGCGACCGCCTGGCGGAGGAGCAGCGTATCGCCGATTTGCGCCACCAGCGGGACATGGAGCAGCAACGCACCGACGCTCTGAGTTGCGAGCAGAGCGACCGCAACTGGGCCGACTACATGGAGGCCGGCGCCCGGCAAATAGCCCGGGAGGCTGTCGGGCACGCACGCGTTCGCGACGCCGATTTTTACTACCAGCTCGTGAAGTGGGTTTCCCGCTTGGAAGCCGAAGCTTCGGTGGACCACGCCGGCATGGAAAGGGCCAACGCGCGCGAGCAACGCGCCCTATCGCACCTCTGTCAAGTCCGAGGCGAGGCGGAGGATGCTGGTGCCGGCGTTTAGCATGGATAGCAGATGGCGGCCGGCATCGTCTAGTTAGCTAAGAGTAAGTTAGTACTTGTACGCTACTAGAGTGTTAGTGGGAGTAGATAGTTAACTTGGCTATGATGGTTGTCAACATGGAAGTTTAGTACTCTATATGTGGATCAGACCTGTTACTTTGCTCTGAATGTTGGAACTTTCTGTTTGAACGTATGGAATGGGCTGTTATTTTTCTAGATGGGTTGTATTTGTCCTCCACGCTTTAGAGGCTGACTTGTGGGCCTAGCAAGTTGACGCGTACACAATCAGGAGATGGTTGTACGTGGAGAGGATGACAGCAGGGACCCGCCAAGGTCATGGCAGTACGCAAGCAAGTGCCTCCTTATTTCAAGCCAATAAAAATGGCTCCTCCTAGTGGATTTCTGACATTTGGGTCCCATGCCATTGTCAACGTAGTCAATAAATGAGAGAATTGCACAACGAGCGGCTGACACCAGGGACCCAGCAGCTTGCCCAGTTATTTTTGTTTTGGGTTAATTTGATAAATGCCACTCCAAATCTGGTGTATCCGAGAAATGCAACTGCAATTTCCAAACTTTGAAAAATGCCATTTCTAGTGGGATTTTTCAAAGTCTGGAGTGGCGTTTTTCAAAGTTTGCAAAAATTGCAGTGGCATTTTTCAATGTTTGGAAATTGCGGTGGCATTTTTATGAATCACCATAATCAGAGTGGCATTTATCTAATTTGTTTTTGAGATGGAAGCAGGGTGTCAACTGGGCTGTGCGGGACACTCTGGCCTGTCTAGACAGCCTTTTCTTGTATGTTTACCACAGACCACCCCAGTAGTTTTTTTCTTTCTGAAAATGGCTAGCCCAGTTCTTTTGTGATTTGTCAAGTAAGTCGTTTTATCAGGCCTGTTGGGCTGCAAATCTTTCAAGACGAGGAGAGCTTCATTCGGCTGCCGAGAAAATGGCCTATCAGTAATGAGAAATGGGCTGTACATTTTTAAAACACATCAACCGGCAATTATTTTCAAATATCTTTTTTTTCATTTTGATATTTTAAATTGCGTTGATTTTTATGTGTGGACAATTTATTGGATTTTATATTGATATACATTTATTTTTAAAATCAGTCTGAATGTGACTCAAATTTCAGGATTAAAAATAGTTCAGACCGCACCGACATATGCAAAATTTCGTATAATTTTTTAACCGTGGCCACAATATGGGCTGTAATGCTAACATAAAGAATGTGGGCTCCAAAAAAACCCGTAAGAATTAGCAAATGGGCTCTAAATTATTTGAAATAATGGCAGATGGGATGTATGCTATTTTCCACATATTTGAGGCTTTCCACAGATGGCCTGTATACTGTTGGATGTCCATCCAACGGCCGTCGTGCTTCTTCAATCTCTGCTCTTCCTGCTCCAGCCGCTCAAACAAGCGCCCGCGGGACTGCCTGCTCCCTCCTCCCCATGGCCGGCTGTGCTACCGCGCAGGCCTCACCGCCCCACCGTATTCCCATCGCTGGCCTAGCCATCCCTCTACTCACCCACACCTTCTGTTATTCTCCGGCGACGACAGACGAACCAGTAAACCCCCGTACAGTCGTACTCCCCTCCGCGTGGGAAACAAAAACAACGGTCGAGTCTTCCCTGCCTCCGTGTCGTTCCCTTCCTAGGCCTCGTCGTCGTCCACCACCCTGGTGCTCTCGGCGTGGCGTGGTCAGCATGGTCAACGACCGACATGCATCTGAAGTGGACTGTATGTGGAGAGGCTGACAGCTGGGTCCACGGCCGCACGCAAGGAAATGCCTCCTTATTACGCGCAAAATAATGATTTCCTCCACCTGACATCTGGGACCCACCGAAACGCCATCTGTATTTCGCGAAAAAATGTTACCACCGCTGACAGCTTGGACCGACCAGCTATATCTTCGCACGCAAGGAAGTACCTCCTTATTACGCACAAAAAAATGAATACTCCCCCTGCTAGCTAGGACCCAGTATAGTGGGCCTACTAAGTTGACGGGGATGAAGGGCTTTGTCAACTTAGTCAATATGCACGATTCTAGCTCGACTGACCGTACGATGTCCATCCAATGGCCGTAGTGCTTCTTACACCTCTGGTCTTCTTGCTCCAGCCGCCCAAAGCAGCGCCGGTCGTGTCGCCTGCTCCTGCCTCTCGTGGCCGGCTGTGCTGCCACGGAGGCCTCACCACCCCCATACTACTCCCACCGCTGACCAGGCCATCCCTCCACTCCACTCACCCACACCCCCTGTTATTCTGTGGCGACGGCAGCGCAGCCGAACCAGTGAACCCTCGTACTCCTCTCCGTGTGGGCATCCACTTCCGCGTCTTCCCCGGCTCCGCGTCGTCCCCTTCCTAGGCCTCGCTGTCATCCAGCGCCGTGGTGTTGTCGGCACGGCATGGTCAATGTGGTCAACAACTGAATTCCATGGCATCCGCAAGCAAGTGCATCCTTATTACGCGGAAAACAATTATTCCTCCACCTGACAGCAGGGACCCACCGGATGCCCACCAGTATATCGTGAAAAAAACGTTTGCCCCTGACTGCTGGGACCCCCCCGATGGGCCACCGTATTTCGCGAAAAAAATGTTCCCCTGCTGTCAGCTCGGACCCACCGGAAGTGCCTCCTTATTACGCACAAAAAAATGAATACCCCCCTGCTAGCTGGGACCCACCTTGGTGGGAGGCTGACTTGTGGGCCTACTAAGTTGACGGGGACGGAGGGCTTTGTCAACTTAGTCAATATGCACGATTCTAGCTCCAGTGACTGGCCAGGCCATCCCTCTACTCACCCACACCCCCTGTTATTTTGCGGCGACGACAGCCTCACACCGCAACAAACCAGTGAACCGTCGTACTCCTCTACGCGTAGGCCTTCACTACCGCGTCTTCCCCGACTCCGCGTCGTCCCCTTCCTAGGCCTCGCCGTCGTCCACCGCCCTGGTGCTCTCGGCGCGGCTACCTCTCAGCTTCCAGATCCTTGGCCAGGTTCTCCTCCTGGGCTTTGGCCTCTGAGAGCATCCCCTCGAGACCCTCCAGCTTTAGCTTTAGGTCCTTGATGGAATTGTTGGCCTTGGAAAGCTCCCCGGCCTTGTCGAGGACTGCGCCCTGCGCCTCAACCAGGGCATCGTTGAGCGTGTCCTTCTCCTTGGACAGCTTCAGGACCTGATCCTTCAGCTCGTCTCGCTCCACCTCCAGCTCCTTCACCTTGCCGGCGTGAACTAGAGCCTGGGCACTGAGTGTCCCTGTGCTTCTGCTCCAGCTCCTGGGTCCACGGCACGACGAGCTTCTCCACCAACTCGTCCTTGCCACGGAGCATTGCGACAAGCTTCTCCTCACGTGCGGGAAGGTCCTCCTCGTAGGATTTCAACGCGGCCTGGTGCTGGGCTCGAGCGGCCTCGGCTTCGGAGGCCAGGTTCTTCGCCATCTCCTAGGCCTTCTCGATGTTCGCCCGCTTCATGGTGAGCTCCACCCCACGCTTGGCCAGCTCGCCCTGGGCGGCCTTCAGCTCCTCACAAGCTTGGCGGAACCAAGTTTGCGCCTCGGCGACGCGTCCCTTGAGGTCCACCTCCGCCTTGTCCACCGTTGCCATCTTAGACTTGGCCTTGTCCAGGCATGTGCGGTGGAGCTTGGAGCTTCCGAAAGCTAGCGCCCATCGCCTGGAGAAGATGCTCCTCCTGAGAACCATCACCACTGGCGCTTGGCTCGTCGACGACCTCGACCCCAGCGGCGGCAAGCACCTCCTCGTCGAACACCTTTCCCTCGATGGGCGCCCTAGAGCTTGACGCCCCTGGAAGGTGGACTAAAAGGTCATCGCTCACCTTCAAATACCTACCAGAGCCAGAGGCAGCGGAGGAGGAAGGCTGGTCATCAGCCACCTCCTCCTCGGCAGCGGACTTTCCGGCCTCCCCGGCAGGTCCCTTGCCGGCCTCCTTGGCAGTAGCCTCGTCGGGCTCCCCGGCAGGCCCCTTGGCGGCGTCCTCAGCAGCGCCCTTGGCAGCCTCTTCGGTGGAAATCTTCTCGGCTCCGCCTCGGCTGCCTTGGCGACATCCTCGATGACGGTGTCTATGTCCTCCTGGTCCGCCGATGGAGGATCTGGATATCGAGAACGGGATGAAGTGAAGCCAAGACAAAGATTTAGAAAGAAGAAGAAAGGGCAGGGATGAGAGGCAAATGATGTATCCGTGCCGGGCTGGGAAGAAGTAGCCCCTTCCTCACCAACATTTGGCGCCAAGGTGCAGCCCCCGGCGCCCAAGTTCTCCTCCTCCTCATCCGTGTGCATGGGCTCGGTGCTTGGCGCCCTTGCCGGTGACGCCCCTCGGGCGGAGCGGTTGACAGAGGCGGCATGTGGGGGGTAGCCCTTAGTGGCTCGCTCTGCTGCTGTCCTCCTCCTGCGATCATGGCAAAGTCAGCACCAAGGATCATACCCCTAACACACGTTTACGAGGGGCGGGTGACGAGCTTACGCTGAGGGCTGTGCCGGGGGCTGCTGTCCGGACTGCTCAACACCACCAGTGGTGTACCGGAAGTGCCTGCCGGGGGCTGGCCGCCCGCCAAAGACCTGGCCCTCTTCACCCTCTAGGCCAGTGTCTCCGTATCCCTGCCAAGATGAAGACAAGTCAAGAAAAGAAGTACGGTCCAAAGGGACGGAGATGACAAAAGTCGAGGCACTTACTCATCCTCCGCTTCTTCTTCCGCTGCGTTCCTCTTCCTCCTCGGGATAAGAGACCCGAGGTTGAAGAAGACCTCCGTGTCATCACCTGCAGGAGGAGGGGAAGAGGGTAGAGTTGGGGAATGCTTGGACGAAGAAGAGGCAGATGCTTTCTTCTTCGCCACCATGGCCTTCACCAATTTCTTCGGTGCCGCGGCCCTTGTTTGGCGCGCGGATGTCTCCTGGGCATGCCGGGGTTTGATGACCCACAAGTGTAGGGGGTCTATCATAGCTTTTCGATAAGTAAGACTATGGAACCCAACGAGGAGCAGAAGGAAATGATAAGCAGTTTTCAATAAGGTATTCTCTGCAAGCACTGAAATTATCGGTAACAGATAGTTTTGTGATAAGGTAATTTGTAACGAGTAGCAAGTAATAAAAGTAAATAAGGTGCAGTAAGATGACCCAATCCTTTTTGTAGCAAAGGACAAGCCTGGACAAACTCTTATATGAAGGAAAGTGCTCCCGAGGACACATGAGAATTATCGTCAACCTAGTTTTCATCACGTTCATATGATTCGTGTTCGGTACTTTGATAATCTGATATGTGGGTGGACCGGTGCTTGGGTACTGCCCTTACATGGACAAGCATCCCACTTATGGTTAACCCCTATTGCAAGCATCCGCAACTACAACATAAGTATTAAGGTAAACCTAACCATAGCATGAAACATATGGATCCAAATCAGCCCCTTACGAAGCAACGCATAAACTAGGGTTTAAGCTTCTGTCACTATAGGAACCCATCATCTACTTATTACTTCCCAATACCTTCCTCTAGGCCCAAACAATGGTGAAGTGTCATGTAGTCGATGTTCACATAACACACTAGAGGGATGACAACATACATCTCATCAAAATATCGAACGAATACCAAATTCACATGACTACTTATAGCAAGACTTCTCCCATGTCCTCAGGAACAAACGTAACTACTCACAAAGCATATTCATGTTCATAATCAGAGGGGTATTAATATGCATAATGGATCTGAACATATGATCTTCCACCAAGTAAACCAACTAGCATCGACTACAAGGTGTAATCAACACTACTAGCAACCCACAGGTACCAATATGAGGTTTGGATACAAAGATTGGATACAAGAGATGAACTAGGGTTGCAGATGAGAATGTGCTGGTGAAGATATTGATGGTGATTGACCCCCTCCCGATGAGAGGATCATTGGTGATGATGATGGTGATGATTTCCCCCTCCCTCTGGGAAGTTTCCCCGGCAAAATAACTCTGTCGGAGCCCTAGATTGGTTCCGCCAAGGTTCCGCCTCGTGGCGGAGGAGTTTCGTCCCGTAAGCTTGCTTATGATTTTTTTTTCCTGGACGAAAGACTCCTTATAGCCAAAGATGGGCATCGGAGGGCCAACAGGGGGCCCACAAGGCAGGGTGCGCGCCCAGGGGGGTAGGGCGCGCCCCCACCCTCGTGGCCAGGGTGTGGGCCCCCTCTGGTGCTTTCTTTGCTCAGTATTTTTTATTAGTTCCAAAAATGACTCCCGTGAAGTTTGAGGACTTTTGGAGCTGTGCAGAATAGGTCTCTAATATTTGCTCCTTTTCCAGCCCAGAGTTCCAGCTGCCGGCATTCTCCCTCTTCATGTAAACCTTGTAAAATAAGAGAGAATAGGCATAAGTATTGTGACATAATGTGTAATAACATCCCATAATGCAATAAATATCAATATAAAAGCATGATGCACAAGGGACGTATCAACTCCCCCAAGCTTAGACCTCGCGAAATCAAAAAATATGTCTACATGTTTACAGATAGAGGTGTCGATAAAATAAAATACGGACATGAGGGCATCATGATCATTCTTAGAACAGCAACATATATATATATATTGTCATATGATCTCTTATTTTAAAGTAACAATTCTATCACAATTTCAAGTATGAATCATAAACTTCATTGGGAACCAACAAAATCTAATCTCAGCCATTGAGGCAATTGCAATTTATCATAACATGGGAAAGAGTCAATATAAGAGCTTTTTAGCAAGTCCACATACTCAACCATCTTCTAGTCTTTCATAACTGCTAACACTCACGCAATATTTATGGGTATGAAGTTTTAATCGGACACAGAGAAAGATAGAAGCTTATAGTTTAGCCTCCCAACGTTTTACCTCAAGGGTAATGTCAACGATAATATTTCATGAAAACTCACATCCAATTAGCTATATTTATCAGGATCTTTCCAACACATTGTGCTTGCCAAAGGATAAAATGTAAAAAGGAAAGGTGAATATCACCATGACTCTTTGCATGAAGTATAAGACAAGAATAAAATATAGGCCCATCGCAGAGGGAAGCAGGGGTTGTCATGCGCTTTTATGGTTGGATGCACGAAATCTTAATGCAAAAGAACATAACTTTATATTGCCACTTGTGATATGGACCTTTATTATGCAATCCGTCGCTTTTATTTCTTCCATATCACAAGATCGTATAAATCTCGTTTTCTCCACACTAATAAGTCATACATATTTAGAGAGCAATGTCTATTGCTTGCACCGATGACAACTTACTTGAAGGATCTTACTCAATCCATAGGTAGGTATTGTGGACTCTCATGGAAAAATGGGTTTAGGGATATTTGGAAGCACAAGTACTATCCCTACTTGGTGCAAAGAAATTGGCTAGCAAGAGAGGGAAAGGCAAGCTCAACATGTTGGATGATCCATGACAATATAATTTATCTCAGATGTAAGAACATAACCCATTACGTTGTCTTCCTTGTCCAAAGTCAACTCTTTAGCATATAATACTTTAATGAGTGCTCACAATTATAAAAGATTACCAAGACAGTATATTTATATGTGAAAACCTCTCTTTCTTTATTACTTCCTATTAATTGCAACGATGACCAAAACTATGTTTGTCAACTCTCAACAACTTTTATTCATCATACTCTCTATATGTGAGCTCATTACTCTCCATAAGATTCATATGATCTCTTTATTTCTTTTTATTTCTTCTCTTTTATTTTATTCCATCAAGATCATAGCAAAATAATCAAGCCATTGACTCAACACTAATCTTTATTATATATAGCTCACGGACTCGATTACATAAGAAGATCATAAAGTAAAACTCACAACTAGATCATACTAAAACTTTATTCTACTAGATCAAGACATTATCAAAAAGGATCGAACTAAGAGAAACGGTAGAGATAAAAGTGGTGGTGATACGATACCGGGGCACTCCCCCAAGCTTGGCAATTGCCAAGGGGAGTGCCCATACCCATGTGATTATGTCTCTTTTGCTGGTGAAGGATATGGAGTTGTTGATGATGTAGGCTTGCCGTCCCTCTTCCAAGGCATAGGTTCGCCATCATAGAAGGATGATCGAGTCTCCGGGATCCTTCAATTTGCAGCCAAACTCATCCTCTTGAATTTATATTCATACTCACAGTTTTGATTTTGCAGGTCATAGATCTGGGCTTGGAGGTGCTCGGTTTTCTCATGAAGGTTGAAGATGGCCTCCCCAATGTCCTCGGCGTCCAGCTTGTGGTTGTTGGTGAACTCCGTGAACATTATGTGATTGGACTCGAGTCCACGCTCCACCATCTCCTGACACTAGAAAACTTGTTGCTCCATTGCCTCGAGCCTTGTCTCCATGCTTCCGGTCCTCCTTGGTCCCTCAACATTGCCGATGTGCAAAAACCCCTCACGCATCTCAATGGTTTGAGGGTGTTGCAGAACCTCCGTGAGGTAGGGGTTGATGATCTTCTCGAAGAACTTGTCCTTGGGGGCACTTGAAGACGACATGGCGACCTAGATCTGTCAGAAAAACAGCTCGAAACAAAGACAAGAGATATTTGCGTGATACGGTGGTCAAAACCTTCGGGAGATTATATAGTGAATTTTTACCGACCAAAAGAAGTATCGTGCAAGAAAACGGAGTCCAGAGAGCACACGAGGTGCCCACGAGGCAGGGGGCGTGCCCAGGGGGGTAGGGCGCGCCCTCCACCCTCGTGGAAGCCTCGTGTCCTTTCCGGTCTGCTTCTTATTTTCCTCTTTTCTTAAATATTCCAAAATGGAGAAAAAATGCCATTAGAACTATTTTGGAGTCGGTTTACTTACCATACCACATACCTATTCCTTTTCGGTGTCTGAAACGTTCCGAAAAATATCCCTTATGTATTCCTCCGGGATTACGGTTTCAATAATATTAGTTTCAACATTTATGGGATTACCTGAGATATAATGTTTGATTCTTTGACCGTTCACCTCCCTCGGATTTGTGCCTTCGAAGTTGTTGATGTTTATGGCACTGGAACGATAGACCTCCTCGATGACGTAAGGACCTTCCCATTTAGAGAGAAGTTTGCCTGCAAAAAATCTTAAATGAGAGTTGTATAGCAATACATAATCACCTACATTAAACTCACGTTTTTGTATCCTTTTATCATGCCATCTTTTAACTTTTTCTTTAAATAGCTTGGCATTTTCATAGGCTTGGGTTCTCCATTCATCAAATGAGCTGATGTCAAATAACCTTTTCTCACCGACAAGTTTGAAATCATAATTGAGCTATTTGATGGCCCAATATGCCTTATGTTCTAGTTCAAGAGGTAAGTGACATGCTTTACCATAAACCATTTTATACGGAGACATACCCATAGGATATTTATATGCAGTTCTATAAGCCCATAATGCATCATCAAGTTCTTGGACCAATTCTTTCTAGATCTATTAACAGTCTTTTGCAAAATTAATTTAATCTCTCTATTGCTAAGTTCTACTTGACCACTAGAATATGGATGATCTGGGGATGCAATTCTATGATTAACATCATACTTAGCAAGCATTTTATGGAAGGCACCATGAATAAAATGTGAACCACCATCAGTCATTAAATATCTAGGGACTCCAAACCTCAAAAAATAACTTCTTTAAGCATCTTAAGAGAGGTGTTATGATCAGCACTACTAGTTGGAATAGCTTCTACCCACTTAGTAACGTGATCAACAGCAACTAAAATATGTGTATACCCATTAGAGGAAGGAAAAGGTCCCATATAATCAAATCCCCAAACATCAAATGTGCCGGGGTACTGATCCACGGGCACCTATGGGACCGGCGGACCGGGTCCCTTTTGGTTCGGCGGGGGCGGAGATCGTGCAAAGAGCAAATCGAGGCGATGCACGCGAGCGATTTACCCAGGTTCGGGCCGCACGGATGCGTAAAACCCTACTCCTGCTTTGTGGTTTGTATTGATTTCTTGCTCGGGAGCGCGGAGTGCTACAGTACACACCAGCAGCTAGCGAGACCGAGCGTGAGTGTTCGAACCCCCCTCTACGTTGCACACGGGCCTCCTTTTATATGCTCAAGGGGTCACCGATAGGTGGCAACGGAGGTAAAGGGCAAAAACGGAAAGGTGCTGTGGTAGGCACAGCTACCTGCTACAGTGTATCATACCTAACCCTGACGGCAGGGGACAAGGGCCTTAAATGCCCGTCTGTGTCGCCTAAACAGTGCGAAAAGGGACCGCCAGGGACGCCACCGTTTGCCACGATGGCGATCTTGTCAGCGCCGCTTGCCACCGCACGCCCCTGGCTGCACAGCCTTCCGCCACGTACGCCTGGAAGGGCCCCAGAGCGACACGTTGGTGGATGTGCTAGAGCGCGGGCTCGGAGAGGTGGCTTGCCGCGGCAAGCGCCTTGCCGCGGTCGTTGTCTTGTCGCGCCCGGGAGCTTGTCGCTCACTGGGCCTTGCCGAGACGCATAGCGCGCCGCGGCAAGTTCCTTGAAATGCCTTGGATGGCCTTCCCGGCAAGCTCCTCTTGCCGGGGTCTCGAGATGCTTTTGCTAGCCTTCCCGGCAAGCTCCTCTTGCCGGGGTCTTGTCTTCTTAGCTTGGACACTTTGTTCTTGAATGGCTCCAGAGGAACCACGGAGGATCTTGGCGGTCACCCGGCAAGCCTTGCCGCGGGATGCTGCGACTGCCCGTGCACAAGTTCGGGATACTAGGGTACCCCTACTCTAGTACACCGACAGGAGCCCCCGGGCCTGGGTCATACACGGTGCCGAGCGCTGTTGGGCTAGGCCCAAAACAGGGCACGGGCACGCGCGGCCTAGGTTACGCCGTATCTTACTCCGTACCCGCCGCGCCCTCCCTGAACGGCACGCGTCGAATGCGGCGTCGTGGGAGAGATCGTGGGGGTTTCTTTATTCAGAAATGCGGAACGTCCCCCCACCCCTCCTTATAAGCAGGGGAAACAGGGGCAGTTCGCCCATTCGCCCGTTACTGCTTCCAATCTCAGAAACCTCCGCCGCTCCCTCGCCTTCCCAGAGCTGAGAGAGAGAGAGCAGCGCTCCGCCCCCCATCGCCACTAGCACCACCAACGCCGTCGACCTCCTCCACTGCTTCCGCCATGGCTCCAAAAGCCGACAAGGGGAAGACCCTGAAGACGACCGAGGCGCAGCGGCTCGCTGCGCTACGGAAGGAGCGGTCCGTTTTCCCCCCTAAGCTTGCGCAAAGGAGCTGAGGGAAAACTATTACCTTTTCTGGTCGGCGGAGACGCGCGCGCATCCGCGCACAAAGGTACTCCCCGCCGCCGCTTGGAAGAAAGCCCCAAACGAATACCCATTCTTTGCTCTGTTCTTCTACTGCGGGCTCTGCGCGCCTTTCTCTGATTTCTTCTGCGACATCATGAACACCTATGGATTCCATCTCCTTGACTTCACCCCCAACGCCGTCCTGACAATGGCAGTTTTCGCACACCTCTGCGAAAACTTTGTCGGAGTCCTTCCCAACGTAGCCCTCTTCCGCCACTTCTTCATACCCCGAGTAGAGAGAGGAGAGCCTCTATCCGGCGGAATTGCCTGGATCTCAAGGCCCGGCAAGAAAGAGACCTATCTGGAGGGAGAATTCCGCGGCAAGTGGGAGGAGTGGAGAGCTGATTGGTGCTGGATTGATGAGGAGAGCCCGCAGCCATTCACCACCCGGCGGCAAACCCCAGTAGCACGCGGCAGCGATTGGAGTGACATGGCCCCGGAGGACGCCAGGCTGAAGATTGCCGTCACCAGGATCCTGCGCCTGAGGCTTGCCGGGCTTACTGTTGGCGCTGTTGGCGCAGACTTCCTTCGCCGCCGCATCGCCCCCCTGCAGGAACGGGGGAGGCCCACTTGGGAGTTCAAGAATGCGGCAGATATTATGAGGCTGCGGCCGGGCCTCAACTACAACTTCACAGTCCTGGAGCTCAACGCGATGCTGCAGGAACTGTTCAAGTATGACCCCCAACATCCCGAGGTGTTCAGGTTGCTGGGGGGCGTCGTGCCTTTGTGCAACAATTCCGCGCTCGACCGCATCCGTGCAATGATGCCGGAGTGCGACTCGCACGGGATTGTGCCAACTTGGCAGGAGCCTGCAGACGAGATCGTGCAGCAGTTCTTCGACGACTTGGTGGAAGTGCTGATCCGCGCCGACGAGAAGGACGGCCTCACCCGCGACACCACGGATGCGGAGATGGCGCTCATCGCCACTAGGCTGGAGGAGGCAGCGGCAGCCGCAGCCGCGGGCGAGTTTGGATTCACTATGGAGGAGGTAGATGCAGCGGAGGCGGCAAGCCGTGCCGAGCGAGGGGAGCCTGCTGGCAAGAAGGAGCTTGTCGGGCGCGACACTGAGCCGAGCGAGCCCGCCAAGGACACGAGCGGCTCGTTGGAAATCAACTCTTCTTCCACCTCGTCTTCAGACAGCCCACCAGAAGCAGAGCCTCCATCCCCACCAAGAAGGCGTCTCCGCAAGGTCGGTGACGTGGCGGAGCGGCAAGCGGGTCAACAGTCGCCACGCCGCGTGACACGCTCCACCGTGGCAAACACCGTTGCCGCGGGAGCGCCTCATGCTGCGACGGCAACTGGAGCGGAGTCTAGCCGGACCACCGCTTCAGTTCCTGCCGCTGCTCACGCCGCGCCGACAGCCGGAGCGGGGTCGTCTCAGACCGCCGCCACTGCTCCCGCCAAGCGGCCAAGGGAAGCTTCTCCTCCGCCTCCTTGCGCCGGGCGCGCGACGGGCTTCGACTTCTCCGCGTTAAGCTCCGACGAGGAAGAAGAAGAAGAGTAAGCTTCTCTTGTTATACTTGCATTTCTTCAGTCCTTGTTGTTGGTCTTGTTTCGCACTTGCTTTTCCCTGAATCTGTTCCTTTTTAGGACTCTGGCCCAGAGAGCGGCAAAGAGAGCTAAGGTCCCGGTGATCGTCATCGAGGACGAGCCCACTGCGACGGCAGGTGGCGCGCCCGAGACAACCTTGCCGGACCCGGCGACTTTCCTCCAGGGCAGCCCCCAGCGTAAGTGCATGATTCACTTTCTGCTGCGAGGCGCGCTTGGGTACTTGTCGTTGCTGATATCTGCTTGTCGACTTGTGTAGGAGCCGAGCAGCCCCACTAGGAGCCAAGGGAGAATTCCCCGACAAGGGAGAATTCTCCAGCAAGGGAGGGCTTCCCGGTAAGGGAGAAGTCTCCGGCAAGGGAGGGTTCTCCGGCAAGGGACAGCACCAGCGGCCCCCCGACGGCGGAGACCACTACTGCAGAGCCTGGTGCAGGTACTCCTCTTGCTTCAAAACTTCCCTTGGGCTCTTCTTCTTTTGATCTTCTTGAGTTTTTGCTGGATTTTGCTTGACTCTTCTCCCCTTGCCGGCTGTCAGACCCATCTGCTACGGAGCGGATGGAGACCGAGGACGTAGCCGGCGCGGGTGATCCCGCCGGCGCCGAGGCCGCCAAGGCTAGCGCCGCAGCGACTGGCGAGGGATCTGGCGATCGTACTGACGGCGCAGAGGCCGCAGGAGCGCCAGGCGCTACACCGACCACCGACCCGTCCGCCGAAGCCGCAGCGCCAAGCACCGAGGGGCCCCAGCCGGGCGTCTACTTGAAGGCCGGCGAAGGCGTCTTCATCAACCTCCCCTGGGCGTCAAGCTCCAGGGCGCCGGTCGAGGGGGAGATCTTCGACGGAGAAGTGCTTGCCTCCGCGGGGCTGACGCTGGTCGATGCGCCAAGCAGCAGCAGCAACGAGCCCGAAGAAGAGCGGCTGCTGCGGAAGTTGATGTCGCTCTATCGCGCGCGGCAAGCCAAGCTGGAGTCCCGCGAGGCGCTTGTCACGAAGGCGGGAGCTGACATTGAAAAACGCGCGGAAGAGCTCGGGGGTTTCCACCGGGAAGCCGTCCGATCCCTGGCGGAGGAGCGGGAGCAGCTCGCTGAAGCGCGGAAGGCCTTCCTCCTCGAGAAGGCCAAAGCCGAAGAGCGGCGGCGACTTGCCGCTGTGAAGCTAGCCGCGGAGGAGGGCGAGCTGGCGCAGCGGAAGGTCAACCTCGACGCCCATGAGGAGGAGCTTGCCGCGCGCGAGGGAAAACTCGGTGAAGCCCTCAAACAAGCAGAGGATGCCGCTGCCGCCGCCGAGGCCGCCAAGGAGGAGTTGAAGACGAGGGTGGCGCAGCTAGAAGCCGATCTCGCCGAGAAGGGCAGAGAGCTCAGCGCCGCCAAGGTCTCCAACGTGGATCTTGAGTTGAAGTTAACCACTTTAACCAAGACTCTGGACAGCGCCAAGAAGCGGGAGGCGGCCTTGAAGGAGGAAATCAAGGCCGACAAGGCGCTGCTGGAGAGTGCTGCCGCTACCCAGAACGCCTTCAGGGAGACTGTGACGCACTGGACGAAGAGTCTGGTGAACGCCGCCACAGATATCGACAAGGAGCTGGCGCAGCTGGGAATGGTGGATCTTGGGTATCCCTCCGACGACAACCTCCATCCCAGCGCCAAGCTCGTCCTGTTCTTCAAGGGCGTGGCAACAGCCCTCCGGCGACTCCGGGAGAGGATCCCCAAGCAGCTGGCCGACGAATCGCGCAAGATCTGCGCAGGAGCCCTCGAGAAAGTGTTGATGAAGGTGGCCTTCCGCAATCCGGGCCTCCGCCTCACCAACATCCTCAGGACCTTGCCGCCGGAGGCCGATCTGGAGGAGCTCAAGGCTCTTGTCGCACCCATTGTGGACAAGGTGAGCGGGATCAAGAGGGTCGAAGGCGATCGCGTAGATTAGGCCGCCCATTTCTTCTTTCCTTGTCGCTGTTTGGCATGTTATGAAAACAAACTATTAAATCCGCGACAAGCTATCCTTGTAATATAACTTTTATTCTGGGCAATGATTGCAACGTTATTTCCTCTACTTGACTCCCCCCTTTGTATGTCTTTTTACCCTACGCTTTTAGGGAACTTGCCGGTGCAGGCACCTGGGCCGCGAGCGCTGAGTGCGGGACGTCAGCAGCCTGCTGGCGGTGCCGCTACTAGCAAGAAACCTTGTCGCAACTAGTTGCAGCTCACTTAAGTTGCCGAGCGAACTTGAAACAAAGTAAGGGCGCTGGCGGCTCACTTAAGTTGCTGAGCGGACTCGAAGCAAAGTAAGGGCGCTAGCAGCTCACTTAAGTTGTTGAGCGGACTCGAAATAAAGTAAAGGCGCAACTAGCTACGAGTTGGTTCCTCCGCGCACAGGTTTTCCATACAAAGTGTGGTCGTTCAAGGGGGATAACTTAAATTTTTTTAAAACATTTGATTGCTCAAACTTTGGCAACTTAGCTTTTCTGTTGTTTGCTTCCCGGCAAGGCAAAACTTCCTTGAGCGACACCTGGTCCATACCATCATCTTCTCCTCTCCCCCCCCCCCCGGCAAACTTGTGGGCGAGGGGAACCTTCCTTTCGAAAGAAAGAAGAGACAAATACAGATATGGAACTTTACGGCTCGTTACTGCTTACCGTGGAGTAGGTGCTGCACAAAGTGTCAGATCATATATGCCAAAAAATAGAAAGCATAAAATCGACAAAATGTGCGGAGCACATGAGCTTTATTTACGCACGGGGTCTGCGCCCGGCTTTGTACGAAGGATCACATGCAACAGTGGCAAGACTTGTACAAAAGGTGGTTGCCGGAACAGGTTCCGACAACCGCGCCTTACGGGTAAAACTTACGAAGATGTTCAATGTTCCAGGAGTTTCTCACCGGAATGCCATCTTCGGTCTCAAGGCGGACAGCGTCAGGCCTAGTGACTCGTTTCACCCGGTAAGGGCCTTCCCACTTCAGCGTCAACTTGTTGGAATTCTTGGCGGACTGAACACGCCGAAGAACAAGGTCGCCTTCCTCGAGACTTCTGGCATTAACTTTGCGGCTATGGTAGCGGCGCAAAGCTTGCTGGTAGCGAGCAGCTCGCACAGCAGCCTGAAGACGATCTTCCTCAAGGAGTAGCGCGTCATCTTGTCGCAGCTGCTCTTGCTCAAGCTCATCATAAGCGAGCACTCGAGGTGACCCGTATACGAGTTTTGTGGGGATAACTGCCTCTGCTCCATAGACTAGAGCGAAAGGTGTCTGGCCAGTGGCTCGATTTGGCGTCATCCTGGTCGACCAAAGAACCACCGGCAGCTCCTCGATCCAGTTTCTTCCGCACTTGTGCAGCCTGTCGAAAGTTCTGGTCTTGAGCCCGCGCAGCACTTCAGCATTTTCCCTCTCTGCTTGACCGTTGCTTCTCGGGTGAGCAACAGAAGCGAAGCAGACCTTGGTGCCAAGATCTTGGACGTACTGCATGAAGGTGCGGCTCGTAAATTGTGTACCGTTGTCGGTGATTATCCTGTTAGGGATCCCGAAGCGGCAAACAATCGACCTGAAGAACTTGACTGCTGACTGTGCTGTCACCTTCCTCACTGGTTCCACTTCCGGACACTTTGTGAACTTGTCGATTGCAACGTACAAGTACTCAAAGCCCCCGACATCTCGGGGAAAGGGGCCAAGGATGTCGAGCCCCCAGACCGAAAACGGCCAGGATAAAGGGATCGTCTGGAGAGCTTGAGCTGGCTGGTGTATCTGCTTGGAATGAAACTGGCACGCTTCACACTTGGTTACTTGTGCAGTTGCATCCTGGAGGGCTGTTGGCCAGAAGAAACCTTGCCGGAATGCTTTGCTGACAAGCGCTCTTGCGCCAATGTGGTGACCACATATGCCTCCATGTATCTCTGCCAACAGCTTTTGTCCATCTTCCCGGTGAATGCACTTCAATTTCACACCGTTGAGTCTTCTTCTGTACAGTGTCTTGTCGACAAACTGGTACATACTTGACTGCCGGGCTACTTTTTCCGCTTCTTCTTGCTCTTCGGGAAGCTCTCCTGTCTGAAGGAAACGGACAATCTGCTGCGCCCATGCTGGAGCTTGTGGCTCGACAACTAGGACTAAAGGCAAATCTGCTGCTGCGAGAACATCCGCTTCCACGGCAAGAACCTGCGGCTCTGCCGGAGCTTGACGTTCCCCGACAAGTTTGCCGGTGCAAAACTTGTCGGGAGATTCTGCTTCAACGGAACAAACCCTAGGGCTTGCCGGAGCATCTTGCCCCTCAGCGCTCTTGGTGTTGATCTTAGGGACCTTCTTGGCGGCGGCTTCGGGAAGCTCTGCCGGCAAGTAGTCACCAGAAATCAACTTCCTCTTTTTGCTCTGTCCAGTTGATGGTGTTACGGACGGTTGAGTCAGCTTGAGCACAAAGATCCCTGGTTCCACAGGTAGCTTAAGTGCGGCGCACTTTGACAGGCCATCAGCAATGGCGTTCTGAGCTCTTGGAACATGCTCCATTTGTAAGCCGTCAAAGCACTCTTCTAGCTTTCTCACTTCGTCAACGTAAGCTTCCATCAATGGACTCTGATAATTCTTGTTTACTTGGCGGACGACAAGCTGTGAGTCACCCCTGACAATAAGCTTCTTGATCCCAAGGTCTGCCGCGATCCTGAGACCGGCAAGCAATCCCTCATACTCTGCAGTATTGTTCGTTGCTTGTTCCTTGGGAAAGTGCATCTGGACTACGTACTTGAGGTGCTCACCGGCGGGTGCGACAAGCAGCACGCCAGCGCCGGCGCCTTGCAGCGAAAAGGCACCATCAAAGTACATCAGCCATTCTTTGCTCGCTTCCTTGACGGGGATGCTCGTTTCTGGGATTTCTTCATCTGGTGTTGGCATCCATTCTGCTATGAATTCTGCCAATGCTCTGCTCTGAATAGTTGAAGTTCTCTCAAACTCGAGGCCAAAGCTTGACAGTTCCAGTGCCCACTCAACAATCCTGCCTGTCGCTTCTGGATTCTGCAGTATCCTCTTCAGCGGAAAGCGAGTGACAACTGTGATCTCATGTGCTTGGAAGTAATGGCGCAGCTTTCTCGAGGCCATGAGAAGGCCGAAAAGCAATTTTTGCACGCCAGAGTACCTTGACCTAGCCCCCTGCAGAAGGGAGCTGACAAAGTAAACTGGGCGCTGCACCATTTTCTTCTGTATCTCTTCTCGCATCTGCGCAGATCCATCTTTGTCGGGACCAGAGCTTGTTGGGGAAGCCCCCTGCTTGTCGCTGGATGCGCTTGCCGTGGTTGCTGGCTCACCATCTGCCTCCCTCTCTGCTACTAACGCAGCACTAACCACTTGATTGGTTGCCGCTATGTACAGCAGCAACTTCTCTTGTGGTTTAGGTGCGACAAGTATTGGAGGGGAGGACAGATATCTCTTTAAGTCTTGCAGCGCAGCCTCCACTTCCGGAGTCCATCTCATTGGACCTGCCTTTTTCAATAATTTGAAAAACGGCAGGGCGCGCTCAGCAGACCTAGAGATAAACCTGCTGAGAGCAGCCACGCAACCGGCAAGTCTTTGTACATCCTTGACGCGCTTTGGTGCTTCAATCTGCTCAATGGCCTTGATCTTGTCGGGATTGGCTTCAATTCCTCGCTGAGACACAAAGAACCCGAGAAGCTTGCCGGAGGGAACTCCAAACGCACACTTCTCTGGGTTGAGCTTGAGGCTGATCTTGCGCAGATTTGCGAAGGTCTCGTTTAGATCTTGAATCAGGGTTGCTCTGTCCTTGCTCTTGACCACTATATCATCCATGTATGCTTCCACATTTCTGTGTATTTGCGGCTCAAGAGCGACATGAACTACCCTTGCAAATGTTGAACCAGCATTTTTTAATCCGAAAGGCATCCGTACGAAACAGTACGTGCCACATGGAGTAATAAATGTGGTCTTCTCCTCATCCTCTTCTGCCATGAAGATCTGATGATATCCTGAATATGCGTCAAGAAATGAAAGCAAGTCACATCCGGCTGTGGAGTCAACAATCTGGTCAATGCGCGGCAAAGGAAATGGGTCTTTGGGACAAGCTTTGTTAACATCGGTAAAATCGATACAAAGTCTCCATTTCCCGTTTGCCTTGCGCACGACTACAAGATTGGCCAACCATGTGGGATGGAGTACTCCTCTAACAAGGCCTGCTGCTTCCAACTTCTTGATCTCTTCTGCTATGAACTCTTGGCGCTCCACTGCTTGTTTCCTGACCTTCTGCTTGACGGGCCGCGCAAGAGGACAAACGGCAAGGTGGTGCTCAATTACTTTCCTGGGAACACCGGGGATGTCAGACGATTGCCACGCAAACACGTCGACATTCGCCCGCAGGAAAGCAACGAGCGCGCTTTCCTATTTAGGGTCGAGAGTGGCACTGATGGTGAAGGTACCACCAGTGCCGTCCTCCTTGGTGGACACCTTCTTCGTCTCTGGTGGAGCTGCCATCGTCTTCTTACACTTGCCGGTGGAGCTCGATGGTGCGTCCTCGACGGCAGCGCAGCACTCTAAAGAGGTGCGCTTGCCGGAGTGAGCGCCAGAACTCTTGCCTGACTTGGTCTTCTTCCCCCCGGGAGCTTCAGCGGCAAGTGGCTTGTCATCTGCTGCGGCTGCTGCTTCCCGGTAGATCTTGTCGGCACAGATAAGCGCATCCTTCTTGTCGCCGGGGACAGAAATGACGCTTATCGGGCCTGGCATCTTCAGCATGTTATATGCGTAGTGAGAGGCTGCCATGAACTTGGCGAGTGCTGGACGGCCAAGTATCCCATTGTAAGGCAATGGAATATCGGCAACGTTGAATGTGACCTTCTCAGTCCTGAAGTTTAGCTCGCTGCCAAATGTTACTGGCAGCGTGACCTTCCCCTTTGGCTTGCTCCTTCCCGGATTGATTCCTTGGAATGTGCCGGTCTCTTCAAGTTCGCTGTCGGGGATTTGGAGTTTTTGGAGTACAGCAGAGGAGATCAGGTTTAAGCCGGCCCCGCCGTCAACTAGCATCTTGGTGACTTTGAGGTTGCGGATAGTTGGTGATACCAACATCGGCAAACACCCGACCGCAGTTGTGCGATCAGGGTGGTCCTCAATGTCGAAGATGATAGGCGTGCTAGACCACTTCAGAAGCTTGCGTGATTCGATAGGTGGTTCTGCTGGATTAACTTCCCGCACCCACTGTTTGAGTTGGCGGGGCGAGGTATGCAGAGAAGCACCGCCGTCAATGCACAAGACCTCTGTGGCTTTCTGAAACTCCTGCTCACTGGTCTCAACATCATCCATGTCTTCGTCGTCGTCGTCGTCTTCATCGTTGTCGCGGCCGCGGGGAGGTCTGTCTCCTTGCCGCTGCTTGGCCTTGTCGCGGCGTCCTCCCCGGCCGGCGCGTTTCTTGCCAGATTCTGCAGCGCCACCTTGGGCCCTCTCCTTGTCTCGCCGCTCGTACTCAGCCTTTTGCTGCTCGACCAGCTGCTCGACCTTCTTGCAGCTTTGGAGGTCATGGCCCTTGGTGCGGTGAATCTTGCAATACTGCTTGTCGGAGCCGTCCTGCTTGTCGGCGACGGCCACAGCCTGGCAGTTGGCGCACGCGGCAACCTCCTTGCCAGAGCTATCAACTTTGGCTTTCTTGGCGCCACCTTCATTGCCGGACTGCTCAAGGACTAGCACCTCTTTGCCTTTCTTCTTCCTGTTCCGCCGCCGGTTTTTCTTTGCCGGGGCAGCATCCTCACTGTCAGATCCTTCCGCTCCGGTCTTCTCTCCGGGGAGTCTCCTCCCTTCCTCAGCACGTGCACACTTGTCGGCCAGGGCATATAACTCGCTGACGTCTCTGATCCTGCACATCGCCATCTCCTCCCGCATCCTGCGGTTATGCACGTTCTGATGAAACGCGCTGATGACCGCGGCGGGGTGGACGTCTGGGATGTTGTACTGTACACGGCTGAACCTCTGAATGTACTTGCGCAGGGGCTCTCCTTCCTTCTGGACGAGCAGATGAAGATCACTCTCTTGGCCATGAGGTTTGTGGCCGCCTGTAAAGGCGCGAACAAACTGATGGCACAGGTCCGCCCAGGAGGATATGGAGTTGTCTGGCAAGGGCATGAGCCAGGACCTGACGTTGGGCTTGAGCACCAACGGGAAGTAATTGGCAAGGATCTTGTCGTCTCGCCCCCCGGCAGCCTGCACCGCGATGGTGTAGATGCTAGGAACTCCGACGGATGCGTCTTGCCATCGTACTTCTCCGGTACATCTGGTTTGAAATTCTTTGTGCTGGGCCACTGGACTTGCCGCAGCTCACGAGTGAACGCAGGGCAACCTACCGCGTACGGCAAGTCACCTGGTTCCCCTGGCGCATGCATGTCAACAGAGGGCCCAGCGCACTGGTCTGATTGACGTCGCGCTTCTCTTTGGCGCTCGATGCGAGTACGAGCGTCTTCTTGTTGTCGTTCTTGAAGAACTTGGCGCTAATCGCGACGAGCTCGCGGATCTGATGACGCGGTGGAGTCGCTGTCGAGGTGGATCCGGCGAGTTCGCGATCTTGGCCTTCGGGGCGGAGAGTGCACAGTAGTCGCACCCCCACCAGTCTTGTCGTCTCCGGCTTGTGCCTGGCTTACTCGTTGCGGCTGCGACGTGCTCGGCTGCCGTGGAGTGTCGCCGTTGGCGAAGCCGATGAGACTCTGGATAGTGGCCCTCCAATCGTCGATCTTGTCCGCCGTTGGAGGGTAGTCTAGGAGCAGCTGAGCTCGCGCCAAAGCTTCTGCTGCAGTGGCGGGTGGCGGTGGCGAACGGTGCGAGGAGCGGGATATGCTCGGACTTCTAACTATGTTAGAAGGAGCAGTATCCCGTCCAGGCGACCGTGTCTCGCTCGCGCCAGCAGGTTGACGTGCGTGGTGGTCCTGAGCGCTCCAAGAGCCACCAGCTCGATCTTGGTCTAGCGAACGCATGGTACCGTGAGTACCATGACGCTGCCGGTCCCGCGCCTCCTGAGACGGGCGCGGTGCATGTACGGACGCGGAGGTCTTGGAGTGCGCCCGGTCGTTGTGGGAGCCGGCTACGCCACCGATGGGCAGCGCAACCTTGTCCTTGGACCTGGCAGCACCGCGAGCTCCCTCGTCGACGCCCGTTCTTCCGCCGCCATCTGCTCCACCAACCGTTTGCTCCGGCGGTGGTTGGCTCGGCGCGGAAGGAGCAGCTGCCTCCGAAACCTTCTTCTTCGACGGCATGTTGATGAAGGTGATGATGAAGATCTAGCTCGCGAGAACGTCGGATCTGGTTCACACAACCTCGACGCCCCCTACCTGGCGCGCCAAAGATGCCGGGGTACTAATCCACGGGCACCTATGGGACCGCCGGACCGGGTCCCTTTCGGTTCGGCGGGGGCGGAGATCGTGCAAAGAGCAAATCGAGGCGATGCACGCGAGCGATTTACCCAGGTTCGGGCCGCACGGATGCGTAAAACCCTACTCCTGCTTTGTGGTTTTGTATTGATTTCTTGCTCGGGAGCGCGGAGTGCTACAGTACACACCAGCAGCTAGCGAGACCGAGCGTGAGTGTTCGAACCCCCCTCTACGTTGCACACAGGCCTCCTTTTATATGCTCGAGGGGTCACCGACAGGTGGCAACGGAGGTAAAGGGCAAAAATGGAAAGGTGCTGTGGTAGGCACAGCTACCTACTACAGTGTATCATACCTAACCCTGACGGCAGGGGACAAGGGCCTTAAATGCCTGTCTGTGTCGCCTAAACAGTGCGAAAAGGGACCGCCAGGGACGCCACCGTTTGCCACGATGGCGATCTTGTCAGCGCCGCTTGCCACCGCACGCCCCTGGCTGCACAGCCTTCCGCCACATACGCCTGGAAGGGCCCCAGAGCGACACGTTGGTGGATGTGCTAGAGCGCGGGCTCGGAGAGGTGGCTTGCTGCGGCAAGCGCCTTGCCGCGGTCGTTGTCTTGTCGCGCCCGGGAGCTTGTCGCTCACCGGGCCTTGCCGGGACGCATAGCGCGCCGCGGCAAGTTCCTTGAAATGCCTTGTATGGCCTTCCCAGCAAGCTCCTCTTGCCGGGGTCTCGAGATGCTTTTGCTAGCCTTCCCGGCAAGCTCCTCTTGCCGGGGTCTTGTCTTCTTAGCTTGGACACTTTGTTCTTGAATGGCTCCAGAGGAACCACGGAGGATCTTGGCGGTCACCCGGCAAGCCTTGCTGCGGGATGCTGCGACCGCCCGTGCACAAGTTCGGGATACTAGGGTACCCCTACTCTAGTACACCGACAAAATGGTTCAATAACAAGTGAATAATTCATAGGAATTTCTTGACGTGTACTAATATTACCAATTCTTTGACATTCATCACAGGATAAGACAAACTTACGGGCATCCTTGAAGAGAGTAGGCCAATAAAAACCGGATTGCAATACCTTATGTGCAGTTCTCTCTCCAGCATAGTGTCCTCCATAAGCTTCGGAGTGACACTTACGTAGGATCTGTTCCTGTTCATGCTCAGGTACACAACGTCTAATAACGCCATCTACTCCTTCTTTATAAAGGTGTGGGTCATCCCAGAAGTAATGTCTTAAATCATAGAAAACCTTTTTCTTTTGCTGGTATGTGAAACTAGGTGGTATAAATTTAGCAACAATGTAATTAGCATAACCAGCATACAATGGAGCAGTACGAGAAGCATTTATGACAGCTAATTGTTCATCGGGAAAGCTATCCTGAATAGGTAGTGGGTCATCAAGAACATTCTCTAACCTAGACAAGTTGTCTGCAACGGGATTCTCAGCTCCATTTCTATCAATAATATGCAAATCAAATTCTTGTAGCAGGAGAACCCATCTAATAAGTCTAGGTTTAGCATCTTTCTTTTCCATAAGATATTTAATAGCAGCATGATCAATGTGAATAGTTACTTTAGAATCAACAATATAAGGTCTGAACTTATCACAAGCAAATACAACTGCTAAGAATTCCTTTTCAGTAGTAGCATAATTTCTCTAGGCATTGTCTAGAGTTTTACTAGCATATTGAATAGCATTTAATTTTTATCAACTCTTTGTCCTAGAATAGCACCTACAGCATAATCACTAGCATCACACATAATTTCAAAAGGTAAATTCCAATCAGGTGGCTGAACAATAGGTGCAGAAATCAAGGCTTTCTTAAGTATTTCAAATGCTTCTACACATTCATCATCAAAGACAAAAGGAATATCTTTTTGTAATAGGTTAGTCAGAGGCTTGGAAATTTTTGAGAAGTCCTTAATGAACCTCCTATAAAAATAGGCATGACCAAGGAAACTTCTTATACCTTTGATGTCCTTGGGACACGGCATCTTTTCAATAGCATCACCTTTAGCTTTGTCAACTTCAATACCTCTTTCAGAAATTTTATGCCCCAAGACAATACCTTCATTAACCATAAAGTGGCACTTCTCCCAATTCAAGACAAGGTTAGTTTCTTCACATCTCTGCAAAACTCGATCAAGGTTGCTCAAGCAATCATCAAAAGAGGATCCATAAACAGAGAAATTATCCATCAAAACTTCACAAATCTTTTCACAAAAGTCAAAGAATAAGCCATCATGTATCTTTGAAAGGTAGCACACTAGAACACGGTTAAGAAATGGAGGCATTTTATTGAAGGCATAAAAAAGTGCCTTAGATTATCTCTTTCAAAGTCATTCTGGAGAAAATGCCTTCAAAGGTCCATGGATAGCAGGTAGGGATGAAAACAGCGCGGAAACAGATGGAACTGGGTGCTACCATATTTGTTTTCATATTTTTTGGTAGAAGCGGAAACGAATACAGAAACCCCGGAAACGAATACGAAAACAAATACTACCGGAACCAGACACTGAGCGAATACAGAATGGACACGGAAACAAAACGGTTTGCTGACCAGAACTTAAAAACCACTTGAATAATAGAGAAATATAGACGAAAAACAAACAAATTATGGAATTGTTAACATGTCTACAAAATAATATGGTTGTGTTAGCAACATAGGATAGTATTGTAATAGTACATGACAATTCCGTATATGGTCAAGTTGAGTACGTGTTTGGCCCCCAAATGATCCATTCTGCTCATTCGACTCATTGTGTCATTGTGTGTTGTTTGGTAGTTGGGCTACAAAGTAGCCATAGGCCCATAGTAGAAACAGAAATTCCATATCGACGGAAACGGAAAGTTCCATTTCCACTTTTGTTCCACCAGAAAAACCATTCCGTTTTTGTGTCCGTTTCCGCATAAAAAATTCCATTTCCATTTCCGTTTTGCAAATTTCCATATCCGTTTTCATATTTCCTCTCCATTTCCATTTTTCCTCCAGAAAAGCGGAAACTTTGCACTCCATTTTCATCCCTAATAGCAGGCACTTACGAAAAATGCCTCAAAAGATGCTTAATTAATGGCATTTAAAAAAAGTGTCATGATATGGAATAGTATATAGGCATTTTGCAAAAGGCCACTGGAGATTTAGATGCGTTTTTAGAAAACGCCGCAATTTACCAAAGCATAAGGGGTGTTTTGAAACTTTCCAGCACATGCTTTGAAGGCGTTCTGGAGGAAAACGGCTCGAAATCTCAGTTAAATTTCCAAATCAGTCCCTATTGGATGGCATATGTACGTCAACAGCCTTCCACTCGTGCGGCCCAGCTGGCCACTTATACTACATATAAAAGCTATTGTTACCCTTCAAAGCAATAGCAGGGTGGTGGAATGGTTTGCATTACCTTAGAATTAACCAGAGGTCGCTGGCTCGAGTCATGCTATTTGCATTTTTTGCGCCAGCCATTCAACGCTTGAATACAACCACTAACTATTTAGTCCCATACCGCCTACCGAGATAAAATTTAGCCGCTTTAAAAGGACTGCCGCGTATTGTCTCGTAAGAATTCTCCAATGTAAGCGGAAGTGACGTGATTTAGTTTAGCTTAATTATAATTATTAATATTAATTATGGTGGATGATTGGGCCAGCCAGCCCAGGGAAAAGGCGCCCGGCAAGTCGAGACGAGGTGGACCCGTTGCGTATGTGTGTGTGTGTGTGCTTGTTTTACGTACTAACTGCAGTTTAAAGGCGTTTTGAAAAATTGCCTCGAAGCATGGAGGCATTCTTCAAAAGTGCCCTCAAACACCAGAGCATCGAAGGCATTTTTCAAAAATGCCCAGGTAGACCTTTCCCGTTAGGATAGTCTCTAGTGTTTTTCTGAAACGCCTTGGTACATCTTTGGAGGCATTTTTAGGCTTTTAAAGGCATTTTTAATGACTTCTAATGTCTACTGTGTTGTAGTGGCAGGTGCATTACATAAACCAAAAGGCATAAGTCTATAAGCAAAGATACCGAAAGGGCAAGTAAAAGTAGTCTTTTCTTGATCATGAGCTGACACAGGTATTTGAGAGAAACCAGAGTAACCATCTAGAAAGCAAAAATGTGTATGTTTGGATAATCTTTCTAGAATTTGATCAATGAAAGGCAAAGGGTAATGATCTTTTTTAGTAGATTTATTTAATTTGTGGAAATCAATCACCATCCTATAACCTGTAATAATTCTTTGCAGAATCAATTCATCTTTATCATTAGGAACGACAGTAATACCTCCTTTCTTAGGGACACAATGGACAGGGCTTACCCACTGACTATCAGCAACGGGACAAATTATACTTGCTTCAAGGAGCTTTAATATTTCCTTTCTTACCACTTCTTTCATCTTAGGATTTAGCCGTCATTGGTGATCAATAACTGGTTTGGCGTCTTTCTCCAAATTTATTTTGTGTTGACATAGAGTGGGACTAATGCCCTTAAGATCATCAAGAGTATATCCAATAGCAGCACGGTGCTTCTTCAGAGTTTTCAATAATCTCTCTTCTTCGTGCTCTGAAAGGTTAGCACTAATAATAACAGGATATATCTTATTTTCATCAAGATAAGAATATTTAAGAGTATCAGGCAATGGTTTAAGCTCAAACACGGGATCACCCTTGGGTGGAGGAGGATCCCCTAGAATTTCAACAGGCAAGTTGTGTTTCAGAAAAGGTTCCTGTTTAAAGAATACTTCATTTATTTCCCTTCTTTCCTTCATAAACATATCATTTTCATGGTCTTGCAAATATTGTTCTAAAGGATCAGTAGGAGGCACGGCAATAGAAGGAAGACCAATAATTTCATCTTTACTAGGCAATTCTTTATCATGGGGTTGTCTATGGAATTTAACAAAATTGAGACATATCCCCTACACCAACAGAAACAATATCCTTGTTGCAGTCTATCTTAGCATTAACAGTATTCAAGAAGGGTCTACCAAATATAATGGGACAAAAGCTATCTTGTGGGGAACCAAGAACAAGAAAATCGGCAAGATATTTAACCTTCACACACAAGACTTCAACATCTCTAACTATCCCAGTCGGTGAAATAGTATCTCTATTAGCAAGCTTAATTATAACATTAATTTCTTCTATCTCAGCAGGTGCAATATCATGCATAATTTCTTTGTATAAGGAATGAGGTATTGCACTTGCACTAGCACCCATATCACATAAGCCATGATAGCAATGATCTCCTATTTTAACGGAAATAACAGGCATGCCTACAACAGGTCTATGTTTATTTTTAGCATCAGGTCTAGCAATTCTAGCAGCTTCATTGCAGAAGTAAATAACATGCCCATCAATATTATGGGCCAAGAGATCTTTAATCATAGCAATACTAGGTTCAACTTTAACTTGCTTAGGGGGTTTGTGTGTCCTAATATTACTTTTGTTTACTATAGTCGAAGCTTTAGCATGACCCTTTATTCTAACACGGAAAGGTGGTTTCTCAATATAAGCAGCAGGAACAACAGGATCATCGTAAGTGATAGTCTTTTATTCACCTTTGATAGGTGAAACTACTTTTACTTCAATGGGAGGATTATATTTAAACCACTTCTCCTTAGAGAGATCAACATGAGTAGAAAAGGATTCACAGGAAGAAGCTACTATCTCAGAGTCAAGTCCATAT
This sequence comes from Triticum urartu, assembly GCF_003073215.2. Taxonomy (NCBI): domain Eukaryota; kingdom Viridiplantae; phylum Streptophyta; class Magnoliopsida; order Poales; family Poaceae; genus Triticum; species Triticum urartu. The sequence continues at coordinate 23,461,675 of NC_053027.1, read as the reverse complement.
TTAGTGCTAAATTCACGGAAAGCATCGGTATCCATAAAAGATTTAACACAATCAAACTTAGGTGTTATACCTGACTCCTTACCTTCGTCGAGGTCCCAATCTTCAGAGTAGCATTTAATTCTTTCCAATAAATCCCATTTGAATTCAATGGTCTTCATCATAAAAGATCCAGTACAAGAAGTATCGAGCATGGAGCGATTACTGAGAGAAAGCCGAGCATAAAAATTTTGAATAATCATTTATCTTGAGAGCTCATGATTGGGGCATGAATATAACATTGACTTAAGCCTCCCCCAAGGTTGAGCGATGCTTTCTCCTTCGCGAGGTAAAAAATTATATATATATATATATAATTACGGTCACGATGAACAAGATGCATACGATAAAACTTCTGATGAAATTCCAATTTCAATCGCTTGTAGTCCCATGATCCCATATCATCACATAGCCTATACCATGTCAATGTCTCTCCCTTCAAATATAAAGGGAAGACCTTCTTCTTGATAACATCCTCGGGCATACCTGCAAGCTTAAATGATCCACAAACTTCATCCACATAGATTAGGTGTAAATCGGGATGCAATGTTCCATCACCTCAGAAAGGATTAGCTAGTAGTTTCTCTATCATACCCGAAGGAATTTCAAAGTAAACATTTTCAGTGGGTTTAGTAGGTCGAGGAGCAACTCTTTGCTCTACTGGTCGGGGTGAAGATACCCCGAACAAGCCCCTAAAAGGATTATGTTCCATAGTAACAAGTGACAGTAAATTTCAGCACACTATATAAATTTTTCCTTACCAAATTCCACCTACCAAAGGCGCTTCACTGCCCGGCAACGACGCCAGAAAAGAGTCTTGATGACCCACAAGTATAGGGGATCTATCGTAGCCTTTTCGATAAGTAAGAGTGTCGAAACCCAACGAGGAGCAGAAGGAAATGATAAGTAGTTTTCAGTAAGGTATTCTCTGCTAGCACTGAAATTATCGGTAACAGATAGTTTTGTGATAAGGTAATTAGTAACGAGTAGCAAGTAATAAAAGTAAATAAGGTGCAGCAAGATGGCCCAATCCTTTTTGTAGCAAAGGACAAGCCTGGACAAACTCTTATATGAAGGAAAGAGCTCTCGAGGACACATGGGAATTATCATCAAGCTAGTTTTCATCACGTTCATATGATTCGCGTTCGGTACTTTGATAATTTGATATGTGGGTGGACCGGTGCTTGGGTACTGCCCTTACTTGGACAAGCATCCCACTTATGATTAACCCCTATTGCAAGCATCCGCAACTACGACAGAAGTATTAAGGTAAACCTAACCATAGCATGAAACATATGGATCCAAATCAGCCCCTTACGAAGCAATGCATAAACTAGGTTTAAGCTTCTGTCACTCTAGCAACCCATCATCTACTTATTACTTCCCAATGCCTCCCTCTAGGCCCAAACAATGGTGAAGTGTCATGTAGTCGACGTTCACATAGCACCACTAGAGGGATGACAACATACATCTCATCAAAATATCAAACGAATACCAAATTCACATGACTACTTATAGCAAGACTTCTACCATGTCCTCAGGAACAAAAAGTAGATTGAAATAGTTAAGTAGTCTAATTCAATTTCTTTTTTCATTGCCTCCACTTAATTTCAATCAGGTCAAAATGAAAAAATCTAAGACAATTCTTGACCAAAGAATCCATGGATGGAAAGAAAAATAATATTAAGAATAGACTATAGTAAAAAGTAAAAGGAAATTGAAAACGTTTGATATGTCGTGAATAGTTCCGTGGAAGAAAGTCTAATTTTCTTATGTATAGAACTTTTTTTAACCATTCGTCATTTCTAGTAGAAATTCTGAATTGGTATAATGGCCCTTTCTTACATTACAACTTACAATACAAGAGTTTCTTACCGGAGTGAAACAAAACTAAAGAAAAAGATTAAAGAATAACGTTTGACAAAATGATTAATGCAAAATGATCCATTAAAATAGACTTTCCGTAGCTCAGTACTGCTGATCGTTGACGCCCGCAACTGTACTTATGGCTGTACTTGTGAAAAGAGATAGAGCCATCTTGCTATGACTCAAACATGGTCAAAAAGATAATAGATGGGCCACAAAAGGTAGAGGAGAGGGGGTAAGAAGAGTAGACTTACTACTGGATACAAGATAGGGTAGCTAAAAGGGTGAGATTGAGGAATGAAATGAGCCAGTGAAACGGTCCACGACCACAAGTATTGAGCTATAACCATAAAACTTGGGGAGTGCCTCAAGAAAATCCATTGAAATAGAAGACCCAGGTTGTAATGGAACAGATAAAGGTTGAAGAAGACAAGCAGGAAGGGTGTGCTCACTCTTGTTGAGTTGACACACATTACAGTGAAGAACAAACTTGGAGGGAGAAAAATAAACCAGAAGGGACCCATTGTTTCTGTGCAAGTCGAACAATGATGGAAAAGCATCCAGTATGTAGCCGACATATGCCAACAACCCAAATGCACATATGCTAGGTAAGTTGAAACTCCTAAATTAAAGCGCAAGCAACAAACCTACTTTTTTGAAGGCGCGAGGCGTTGAAGAAGACCATAGCTTGATTAACACAACTAGGGGCAATATGGTTCATTTTCCTAGAACACCACAACAAATGCCCCTACCAGCTGTTATCAGTGAAGCTGAAACCATGGCTACCCTGTAACAAGCTTCTAGCTCTTATCCTAGGCCTGAACTGCCTGAACCTCCAATTACCGTACCATTGGTACTGAATACAACCACCACTCACACCTATTCCAGACCTTTAAACCCCTGACCACCTAGACCTCTAGTAGCAAAGCAACTAAAAGACCCAATCACAAAAATAACCCTCTCTATCACCCACAAAACCCTGGCACGAACGCTTGTTTCCAGCCACCTATGGCCTTCCTCATAGCTCAAAACATGATAATATTAGACCTAATCCTGCACCTCCACCACCACAACCAAGACCCAATTCAATACCAAATATCCAATTTTCCCAACCAATACCTTTACCCTATGCTGGAAATTCCATGAAACCAGAAGTGCCAATATATACTTACCTTAACCAACCGCTTCCAACTCAACAGCATGACCCGTACCAATACCTGCAAGAACAAAGGCCGCAAAATCAATATCAATATGGGCAGCAGATACATCAACCTCCTAGAGTTTATTTTCCAATATTTTAAGGGGCCAGGTCTTGGATACAAAAGTCTGAACATTACTTTCCGGTGTACCAAGTTACGGATTGGTACAAGGTAGAACTTTCGGCTATGCACCTTAGGGGGAGAGCTGAAAGCTGGTACAACAGTTTCTTAGTGAATAGGGGACAAGTATCTTGGCAAGAGTGAATTCAAGAGATTGTAGAGAGGTTTGAGGTAAGAAATGTGGTTGGTGTAGTTGATGAGTTTAATCACTTGAGGCAAAGAGGAAGCCTAGAAGAGTACAAGTCACACAGAATTGACAGAATTGAGGGCTGCCATGTTGAGGTGCAATCCCTATTACGATGACAACCTTTTTCGACAAAGTTTTCTTGGGGGTAAGGGTATTGTAAATAGACATAGATGTTTCGTCCGGCTCTGAGAAACAATTCGGCAACCCCGCTCTTCCCTTTGCCTCTTCCACATCTATTTTGGAAACTTGATTCGGTTGAGTTTGAAGCAAGGATCAATCAGATAACGCTTTGTTCTCCAATGAATGGAGGTAAAATAATTTATTGAGATATAGAAAGCTACATCTCAACTTTATTTAAACGAAAGAAAAAGGTTAGTCCTGCTCCTAGACTTCCAATTCCAAGTAGTAGTAACGGAAAGGAACAGGTTTAGGAGAACCTTTTTTATGTCTTTCTTATAGCGATCGCTGAAAGTCAGTCAATGCCCTGGCTTCAATGAATGAAGAGCGATGGGCTACGAAGTGGAGATGATGTCGTCGTTTCATTGCTCGTGATGTCTTCACCAGGATTTGACTTACCAATGTTAAAGGTACCGTGCCAGTGGTTCTATCATTTAGATAGAGAGTGATCTTTCCTTCTTGTCGAAGAAAGATATGACGATGGGAAGGGAAAGGGAGTAGAAACGTTTTCGTAGCCTTGGGGCGAAGGGCTGAGAGTTCCGTGATCCAGTTCTTTGAGCATACATAGGTTGAGGATGGAACTCCTACAGCAATTGATGTGGAAAAAGGCAACAGCCGAGAATACAAAGGAGAAAAAGCGAGTGAGATCTTGACATTCTATTATCATACAACATAGAAGTATTTAATCAAATCAGAAAGAGCCCTGGGATTTGACCAAAACAGCATAATTGAAAGCTCTCGTCTCAGTCGCTCGCCTAAGAAAAGGTACCGGGTTGCTCCATGATGACGAATAAGCAATCCAGCCCAATCCTTGCTTTTATAGAAAAAGGTGAATTTACTCGAATATTCGTTCAATGAATTAGTATTTAGTAATCAAATCATGCGTTTGTTAGATCATTTAGTGAGAAATAAAACGAGAATAAAGAGAGAGTCCTCACCTCAATATCGACAACAATGACCTGGCAAGTGAAGTAAAGTAAAAGCAAAGTAGAGCCCGGTTGATGTCTAACGTTTTCAAATCTTACCCACCATATCCATTCATGCACGTTAGTAGATGAAAAGTAAAAAAAATAAAGCAATGATGGTTTTTATCAGAGCCACTTTACAACCGGTTTAGCAACTTTTTCATGCCCCTACGAACGAAATATTTGGAGTTTGACAACTGGTTGACGCCGGTTGATACTCGAATGAATATATCTCCGGTAGATACTTGCTTTTCTAATGAGGTAGACATGTTTGAATGTTAAGGTTTCCACTTCAAACCATCCAGATTTACACTTCAATTTCTCGTTGTTGACACGGTTTACACTTGACTTCATTCAAACTGATACTTATGTATCTATCTAGGCGGGCGGGCACTTAACCAAACTCAGGTTGACACAAACTATACAAAAGTCTTAATTAGGGTGTTTTTTCCGATCAACCCGAAACTCCAAACAGAACCGACCCTGACTAGACCTTTTCCCAAGCAACTCCGAATACTGGAAAATCTGAATGAAATTCGATAAGAGAAATCAGAGCATGTTTCTAAATTTGTGATAACTACTTATTTATGAGTGAGAAATGCTTCATGCGAGCACCCTTGGCGGCCTGCTTTTGAGACAGGGAGGCCATGCTCGTATCTATCTAAGAGACAGTCACTATGTGAATAAATACCTCTATCATAAATGAGTAGATGTGTCATATAGTTGTAGCAACTGCAATTTTTCCTCTAAAAAAGAAAAGGGATTCTAGGTTGTGAAGCAAAACTAAAGGGATGCGGATAAAGGGAGGGATGATAGAAAGAAGGAAGAGGAAATAAATAAGATATAGGATTCCACTATGTATGGTCTATGAATTACATCATAAAAGGCAATGTGATAAAGCATCAATATAATAAAAATAATAGAGAATCAAAAATTGTAACTTGAAACAAGAACTACAAATTTAAAGCAATAATAAAGAGTCGCCCGGGTTAATAAAACTGAGAAAATTCACTCTGAAAGAAATTTTTTGGAAGCTCCGTTGCGGGATTCAGACCTAACCATTCAAGGGGAAGCAGTGGGAACGACAGAACCTATGATTCCATAGGATTTTATTGAAAAGAATCCTAACACTTCATTGGGTGGGATGGCGGAACAAACCAAAAAAATTGTCTTATTTGGTAAGTTTAAAACTTAACAAATAAGACAGGAAAGAGTAAATATTCGCCTACGAGTAACTACTCACAAAGCATATTCATGTTCATAATCAGAGGGGTATTAATATGCATAATGGATTTGAACACATGATCTTCCACCAAGTAAACCAACTAGCATCAACTACAAGGAGTAATCAAGACTACTAGCAACCCACAGGTACCAATCTGAGGTTTGGATACAAAGATTGGATACAAGAGATGAACTAGGGTTTGAGATGAGATGGTGCTGGTGAAGATCCTGATGGAGATTGACCTCCTCCTGATGAGAGGGTCATTGGTGATGACGATGGTGATGATTTCCCCCTTCCAGAGGGAAGTTTCCCTGGCAGAACAGTTCTGCAGGAGCCCTAGATTGGTTCCGCCAGGGTTCCGCCTCGTGGCGGCGGAGTTTTGTCCCGTAAGCTTGCTTATGATTTTTTCCTCGATGAAAGACTCCATATAGCCAAAGATGGGCATCGGAGGGCCACCAGGGGGGCCACGAGGCAGGGGGCGCGCCCACGGGGGTAGGGCGCGCCCCCCACCCTCGTGGCCAGGGTGTGGGCCCCCTCTAGTGCTTTCTTCCCTCAGTATTTTTTATTAATTCCCAAAATGACTTCCGTGAAGTTTCAGGACTTTTGGAGCTGTGCAGAATAGGTCTCTAATATCTGCTGCTTTTCCAGCCTAGAGTTCCAACTGCCGGCATTCTCCTTCTTGACGTAATCCTTCTAAAATAAGAGCGAATAGGCATAAGTATTGTGACATAATGCGTAATAACTGTTGGGGAACGTTGCAGAAAACAAAAAAAATTCCTACGGTTTCACCAAGATCCATCTATGAGTTCATCTAGCAACGAGTGATTGGATTGCATCTACATACCTTTGTAGATCACGTGCGGAAGCGTTCAAAGAACGGGGATGAGGAAGGCGTACTTGACGTGATCCAAATCACTGGAGATCCTAGCGCCGAACGGACGGCACCTCCGTGTTCAACACACGTACGGTCAGCGTAACGTCTCCTTCTTCTTGATCCAGCAAGGGGAAGGAGAGGTTGAGGGAGATGGCTCCAGTAGCAGCACGACGGCGTCGTGTTGATGGAGCTGCAGTACTCCGGCAGGGCTTCGCCAAGCACTATGGAGGAGGAGGATGTGTTGGAGAGGGAGAGGGAGGCACCAAAGATCAAGGTAAGAAGTCCTCCATCTCCCCACTATATATAGGAGGGCCAAGGGGGGGGCGCCGGCCCTAGGAGATCTAATCTCCTAGGGGGGTGCGGCCAAGGGGAGGAATCCCTCCTCCCCAAGGCACCTAGGAGGTGCCTTCCCCTCCTAGGACTCTTCCTTTTAGGGTTTCCCCACCCTAGGCGCATGGGCCCTAGGTGGAAGTGGCGCCCCAGCCCACTTTGGGCTGGATCCCTTCCCACTTCAGCCCATGGGGCCCTCCGGGATAGGTGGCCCCACCCGGTGGACCCCCGGGACCCTTCCGGTGGTCCCGGTACAATACCGGTGACCCCGAAACTTGTCCCGATGGCCGAAATAGCACTTCCTATATATAATTCTTTACCTCCGGACCATTCTGGAACTCCTCGTGACGTCCGGGATCTCATCCGAGACTCCGAACAACATTCGGGTTACTGCATATACATATCCCTACAACCCTAGCGTCACCGAACCTTAAGTGTGTAGACCCTACGGGTTCGGGAGACATGTAGACATGACCGAGATCGCTCTCTGGTCAATAACCAACAGCGGGATATGGATACCTATGTTGGCTCCCACATGCTCCTCGATGATCTCATCGGATGAACCACGATGTCGAGGATTAAAGCAACCCCGTATACAATTCCCTTTGTCAATCGGTATGTTACTTGCCCGAGATCCGATCGTCGGTATCCCAATACCTCGTTCAATCTCGTTACCGGCAAGTCACTTTACTCATACCGTAATGCATGATCCCGTGACCAGACACTTGGTCACTTTGAGCTCATTATGATGATGCATTACCGAGTGGGCCCAGTGATACCTCTCTGTCATACGGAGTGACAAATCCCAGTCTTGATCCGTGTCAACCCAACAGACACTTTCGGAGATACCCATAGTATACCTTTATAATCACCCAGTTACGTTATGACGTTTCGTACACCCAAACCACTCCTACGGTATCCGGGAGTTACATGATCTCATGGTCTAAGGAAAAGATACTTGACATTGGAAAACTCTAGCAAACGAACTATACGATCTTGTGCTATGTTTAGGATTGGGTCTTGTCCATCACATCATTCTCCTAATGATGTGATCTCGTTATCAATGACATCCAATGTCCATAGTCAGGAAACCATGACTATCTGTTGATCAACGAGCTAGTCAACTAGAGGCTTACTAGGGACATGTTGGTGTCTATTATTCACACATGTATTACGATTTCCGGATAACACAATTATAGCATGAATAAAGACAATTATCATGAACAAGGAAATATAATAATAATGCTTTTATTATTGCCTCTAGGGCATATTTCCAACAATAACAACCCCTAATGCAATATATATCGATATAAAAGCATGATGCAAAATGGACGTATCAAGGTTGCACGGCCCTGCCGGGTCGAACCGGCTCGCCGGAGCTGGCCCGCCGCAGGACTCGCCCTTTCCCCGCGGCTGGGAGCTCGGCAGCTTCAACCTCCTCCTCGGACGGCTCGTCGTCGTCTTTAATGAGAGGGGCTCCGGTGCCAGCGCTACTGGCCTCCCTAGTGGACTCCGCCCACTGGGCGAGCTCCCTCTCCTCTCCGTCCGCCGCGGCTTTGTCTTCCACGCCGTCGGCGCTGCCGGCCTCCTTGGCGAGCTCCGCCTCCGCCCCCATGGCGGTGATGTAGTCCAGCTCCGCCTGAGTGGTGTCCTAGACGAGCCGCGGCTCGTCGCGGACATACTTCTCCTCCAGGGTGTCAAAGAACTCCTGTACTTGATCCTCCGACGGCTCGGCCCAATTTGGGACGAGGCCGTGCGCATTGAACTCCAACATCATGGCGATGATTACTACAAAAAAAGACACATCCGTGACATTTTGGGCCGAACGAAAAAAAATTCTGTCATACATATGACACTTCTATGACGATAATTGTGACAAAACCCGGTATCATCATAGATGTGGTGGCCTCCTACTTCTACGACAAAAATTTATGATAGAAAATAGGCTTTTCGTCCTGGGCGGGCCGGAGACGCAGCTGCATGACATTCTTTGGGCCATCCATGACAGAAAAAACCATGGTAGAAGCGAGGGCGAGGAAAAATTTCGGGGAGTTCCCGGTTACTGTGGGAGGTCGGGGGCCAAGCGAAGCACGTAACACGTACGCGCGTGTGTACGAGGCGTTGTCTCTAACTGAACCCGAGCAAGGCGTTGGCTCTAACTGAAGGCGAGCGATTGCACTGCAGGCTACGCGTTACTGAACCCGAGCGATCGATCGATGGCTGTTAACTGAAGCCGATTGAGCGATTCCTTCGCTACTGCTGCTAACTGAAGCCGATCGATGCTGCCTCTGGGATGAACAGTGAGCGTTGCGGGGGGGGTTGGATGAACAGTGAGCGGTGGCGTTGCCTCTAGATGAACAGCACCCCGTGGTGTGGTGGAGGGTTGGATGAACAGTAGACGATGGAGGGGTGCCCGTGGAGGGGTGGTTGAACAGGACCCCGTGGTGTGGAGGGCTGGATGAACAGTAGACGGTGGAGGGGTGCCCGTGGAGGGGTGGTTGAAAAGAACCCCGTGGTGTGGAGGGCTGGATGAACAGTAGACGGTGGAGGGGTGGTTGAACAGTAGCCGGTGGAATAGCGCGCGGTGGAGGCTGGATGAACAGGAGCCCGTGGAGGCTGGAGGAGGTCGACGGTAGCCCGTGGAGGCTGGAGGAGGTCGACGGTGGAGATGAACAGTATCCCGTGGAGTCCCGTTTTGCGGTACGCCACACCCCTCCCGATGAACAGGACCCCCATTTCGACCGTAGGAGGTCCGCTTCGTCCGTTTTGTGGTACGCCACACCCCTCCTGATCAACAGGACCCCGTTTCGACTATAGGAGGTCCGTTTCGTCTGTTTTGCGGTACGCCACACCCCTCCCTATCAACAGGACCCCCGTTTCGACCGTAGGAGGTCCGTTTTCTCCGTTCTGCGGTACGCCAGGCCTCGTTTCCATCGCATGTTCCATCCAAGCCCTCCCGATGAAAACGACCACGCATTCCGTTCCGACCCAGCCGGTTGGCCTCAAATTATTTTGAGAAATTAAAGTAAGCACGCTATTCTAAATCAAAGTAAAGTCAAACTTTCTAGTATATTATATTACGGCTTTATTACATTCATAGAAAGGAGATAAAATGAGAAATCTTTGCCATCCAATCTGATTAGCTCCCACGCATTCCGTTGCCTCCCGATGAACACGACGCATTTCGTTGCCTCCCGATGAACACGACGCATTCCGTTGCCTCCCCATGAACACGACGCATTCTGTTGCCTCCCCATGAACACGACGCATTCCGTTGCCTCCCCATGGACGCGACGACAACGCTGTTTATCCGTTCCGACCCATCCATGTACACGAGACCTAGCCATACGTATGCGCGAGTAGGCGTTCGAGACCCTGCCCGTATGTACACATACGTGGCCGTATTTTCTTTCTTGCACCCTGGCCGCTGTACGTACGAGTACATGCTACGTGCGCACCTCTACTACAACACGTGCACGCCTCTACATCGACTAGTATGTACGTACACGTTCGCGACCAGAATGACAACGCTACGTAGGCTTCAACTAGGTGGGTCCCGACTGTCAGGCACTGCCTTGCGTGCGAAGATGTAGCTGGTGGATCCCAGCAGTCAGGGGGCGAATCGTTTTTTTTTCCGGACGCGCTTCCTTGCGTGCAAATGTGTAGCTGGTGGGTCCCAGCAGTCAGGGGGGAAACATTTTTTTCGCGAAATACGATGGCCCGTCCAGTGGGTCCCCGCTGTCAGGTGGAGGAATAATTATTTTGCACGTGATAAGGAGGCACTTGCTTGCTGTGGCCGTGGACCCAGCTGTCAGCCTCTCCACATACAATCCATGTCCAAGGGAAGTCGTTCCTTGACCACGTTGACCACGCTGCGCCGAGAGCACCAGGGCGGTGGACAACGACGAGGCCTAGGAAGGGGACGACGCGGAGCCGGGGAAGACGCGGCAGTGGATGCCCACGCATAGAGGAGTACGAGGGTTCACTGGTTCGCTGCGGTGTGAGGCTGCCGTCGCCGCAGAATAACAGGGGGTGTTGGTGAGTAGAGGGATGTCCTGCCAGCGATGGGAGTAGTAGGGGGCGGTGAGGCCTCCGCCGCATCGCAACTGGCCACGGGAGGCAGGAGCACGAGGCACGACCGGCGCTGGTTTGGGCGGCTGGAGCAAGAAGACCAGAGGTTGAAGAAGCACTACGGCCGTTGGATGGACATTGTATGGTCACTGGAGCTAGAATCGTGCATATTGACTAAGTTGACAAAGCCCTCCGTCCCCGTCAACTTAGTAGGCCCACAAGTCAGCCTGCCACTATACTGGGTCCCAGCTAACAGGGGGAGTATTCATTTTTTTGTGCGTAATAAGGAGGCACTTGCTTGCGTGCGAAGATATAGCTAGTGGGTCCGAGCAGTCAGTGGCGATAACGTTTTTTTCGCAAAATACAGAGGCCTTTTTGGTGGGTCCCGGATGTCAGGTGGAGGAATCATTATTTTACGCGTAATAAGGAGGCATTTCCTTGCGTGCGGCCATGGACCCAGCTGTCGGCCTCTCCACGTACAGTCCACTTCAGATGCATGTCGGTCGTTGACCACGTTGACCAGGCCGCGCGAGAGCACCAGGGCGGTGGACGACGGCGAGGCCTAGGAAGGGAACGACATGGAGGCAGGGAAGACTTGGCAGTTGTTTCCCACGCGGAGGGGAGTACGACTGTACGAGGGTTTACTGGTTCGTCTGCCGTCGCTGGAGAATAACAGTAGGTGTGGGTGAGTAGAGGGATGGCTAGGCGAGCGATGGGAGTACAGTGGGGCGGTGAGGCCTGCGCGGCAGCAGAGCCGGCCACGGGGAGGAGGGAGCAGGCAGTCCCACCATCGCTGGAGAGATTGAAGAAGCACGACGGCCATTGGATGGCCATCCAACAGTCACTGCTTGTGCGTCAACCTTTTTTTAGGAAAGCCTCAAATCTGTGGAAAATAGCATACAACCCATCTGCCATTATTTCTAATAATTTACAGCCCATTTGCTAATTATTAAGGTTTTTTTAGAGCCCATATTCTTTTTGTTAGCATTACAGCCCATACTGTGGCCACGGTTAAAAAATTGTACGGAATTTTGCATATTTCGGTGCGGAACGAACTGTTTTTAATCCCGAAATTTTGACTCACATTCTCCAGCGACAGCCCCACAAATAAATTTAAAATCCAACAAATAAAAATAAATTTATATCAATATAAAATCCAACAAATTCTCCACGCACAAAAATTAATGTAATTTAAAATCTCGAAACGAAAAAAAGACACTACAACAGGACCCCACATATAGCAACACATTTTTCCGTATCTAAAAGTCCATATATGCGTTGCTAGGGTCTGTACCAACGGTTTGGGATGCGTTGCCTTATCCAATGTTGCTAGCTCATAATGCAACAGCTATACTTCCGTTGGTAAAAGGAACCGTTGCAAGAGTACAACACATAAAACCGACTTTTACAACATTCATATACGTTGGTGGTTAATGTACAGGAATACAAATCTCATCTACAGGGTTTCAAATCCCATTGCTTGGCCACAAAGAATTTGTAAGGCTCAAGTGTTTTACATATAAAATGTGAATAATATTTTATATATTGCCAGCAATTAGATTAATGCTCCACATAACGGTGATAAGTATGTATATCAAGTTGGAAGAAAAAAATATAGGCACGAGAGAAAGAAATCATATATTGAATAAAATTGTGGAATTACAATAGTTGATATTACAGGAGGAATAACATTCAAATGTGATGCATAGTCTGAATATTCTCTTGAGAGCAAAACTTAAACTGAAATCATCCATCAACATCCCTACAACTTAACTAAAACTTAATAGAGGAACATCATCCAACAGGAAAAGCATCCCTACAACTAAACTAAAACTGAAAACAGCCATCATCGTCATCATCGTGAACCGGAACATCATCATCATCATTGCAGTATACTTGCCACACACACCCATATAATCGTCCATATATCTTTTGAATCTACAAACAAAATAACAAAATAAACTGTTAATAACTTAATACACAATGCATCGACATGATGCAAATACTGATGGGTTGCCCAGCAAATAAAAAACAATACTTCTTACAATGGGTCATTACTTTCGAAACATTAGTTGCCCGCCTAGATTACAACTATTACAAAGAAAAGTTGCGACCTGAAAGTATTCCCTTACAACTCAATATACTACTTTAGGTCACAAAACAAACATAAATAGACTCGGAGAAAAATAAACAGATGTGGTTGTGGCCTAAAAGAAAGCCATAATAACATAGTACCTACTTAGCTGACGGATTAAAAGCATAATAGACACTACTTGTATGGAACAGTGCAAGCGACATAATGGGAAATTCAGCAATTTACGAACCATGACATCAAGAGTTCATGTGCTTAATTCAGCAATTTATGAATCAAAGTGGTATGAGCTCAGTGGTCAGTTTAGCAATGTACAAATCAAAAGGGAAAGAGCATCTACTTGCATTTCCATCTTCGCAAACAGTTAACATATGGAGATCACAGACAGTTACCAGAACCATGACTACGAACACCGCTATATCTTGGACAAATCTACTCACAGCTCCAGCCGTCCATGATGTCGGCCTCCATCTCGGTAGTGCCGGAACGGATGAGTGCGGCGCCTCACATTAAATTACACACAACAACAGGTACACCATTGGCGAGATAGGAGTACATAAATAGTTGAATAAGAGCAGAAAAGGAGGTTGAAAATTGGTTCGAGATAATCTAAGCAATAGAGGAATAAATAAATAATCACCTCAATGGAAATAGTCATAGTTGAAGGTAAAACTCAATGATGTACTATGAATGTAGAGACTGGCACATTGAAACCCACCAAGTGGCATTGAGTATTTCTTTCTTCGGAAACCTACGCACAAAAAAACAGTGAGCCTCTAGTTAACAAATGACAAATATGATGATTAACAGTGAGCCTCTATCGGTGTATATGTGTGTGTGCTTGCTGCAAGCTTTAGTATACGAATGTTTGCACATGAACATGCATAAAGCTCAGGTGTAGGTTGCATCTAAGTGGGGTATTGGGATTCAGTTTTATTTTCACTATGATGTACAGCGGTAGTAGATAAGTGCCTTTTTTAGATTAGTAGATAAGTACTTGGTATAGATGAATCCTTTGCATTGATTTGACCCAAGTGCATATATAATAACCGCATGCTATGCGAGTAGTGACGGAGCGTGACAAACACAAGAGGGGGCCAAATCCATCTAAAAACACACAATATGCATGAAAAAGCTAGTCATCATAGAACATGTGTAAGCGATAATTTGTAGGGATCCCATAATTATATGACTAAATAACACGTCGTATCCATTGTTGCTATATATCTACATCAGGAATTTATAATGCATCAAATTTTCCAGCATTTAACCGATGCAGTGGACATCTATATGAATAAATTATCATCACTCCTCGCTTCTCAGTTACTCTCTCCGTTCCAATAAAAAATAGGACATACACTTTTTGTAGTAAACTAACCAAGAAATTAGCAAGGAAAACACGAAGCACCAACCAGCAGTGTCCAAGGCGTTTGGTTTCAATCAACAAGGAGCTGCAACCCAGCAAGAGGATTAATGTCTAGTGCGCACTAGTGCTGGTGCGTCCACCATTCGGTGTGGTGGCTCTTGCCAGCGTCAGCGGCATGCAGCTCCAAGCCTCCAACCGATAAGAAGGGAATCGACAAGTCGATAAAGAGGAGGAGCCAAGGAGGTCATTAGACGAATGGACGAGTTCGCAATGGTCGGTCGCTCAAATCATGTCAGCGGATGATGGTACACAATAGTTGTGGCCTGGTAGTGATCTAGCCCTGCAGTAGCAGTCTATCGGAGCCGTGGAGAATCGGGGATGGACGCTGTTCCTAGAGTGCTACTGGGCATTATCTCCAGGGCTGCGCTAAAGTAGTAAATATACCAAGTATAAAATTCTTTTTTGTAATTTTGGAAGGGGGGGTCGTGGCCCAGTTTCGCCTCCACTACCCTCCGCCAGTGTATGAAAGGACAATCACATAACCAAATGACAAAGAAAATGTGTACTCTCTTATTTATCAGTGTTCTGAATCATATCAACAGCATCAAAGAAACATCATAGAAGAAACAATGTGGATTATTGATTGACCTGCTCACTAAACACAAAGGTGGACGTGCTTTCCCCAACAGGTCCACGTCCTCTAGTATTTGAGCTGGATGTGAAAGCCACCATTAGCAAGCTACTACCTCCACCTAAATAACCTGACCATCAGACTCCTGAAAAGTGGGAAATTGCAACAACAACTTTGATTAGTAACTCATCAAAACTGCAATACAGAGACCTATTAAGACTAGATCCCTCCTTAAATATTGTAACTCTTGTAATAGACTATTTAATATGGGGTCCGCATATATGAAGTAGTGCTTCTCTACATAAAAAATAGAAAGGATTAACGACTCATCTATCAATGATTGATGAGTTAGCACTTAGCAGCGTGTAAGAATTTTTAAAATATTGATGCTCCATTGATATCTAATAATTACTAATTTAATAGAATAGCAATCAGTGCATAAATGTAAATCAACGGAGATAGGAAGTCAATCTGCAAGCCTATCAGTGTTCGACAATGAATTGCACAAGGCCAAACTTTTTTGACAGAGATTTAGCTGCAATAGAATCGGGGGTGCATACCTAGACGTATACAGGAGAAGAAAATAACAGAGGTTGGACAAAGGGGTAGAGAGAGAGGGCGAAGGCAGGGGAGGGGATTCACTCACCAGACGAGAGGACGACATGTCCACCGGCGCTGGAGCCGACGCCCGAAACCCTAGCCATCAAGGGAAGGTCGTGGGTGGGCTTTGGTGGCCGCTACCGCCGGACCTAGCTGCATGGGAGGGCGCCACGGTGTGAGGGGACGCCAGGCTGTGCTTCGCGATGGCGGGATTCGCCGGACGTCGCCTGAATCAGTCGCCGCAGGTGGCGCAACGAGGAGCTGCATCAAGAAAGAGATGGGATGTGAGAGGGATAAGTTTGTGGGTGGGTGATGCGGCGGATCGGTTAGCCTCCGGAGCTGCGAGGTGGGATGAGGGCAGGGGAGGACCGGCGGCGAGGTCGGAGGAGGGTGAAGAGGTGGTTGGTGGCAGCGATTTGGGAGAGAGGAGGGGCATCGGGGGATTTGTTTCTCGCACATCCCTCTCTCCTTTCATGTTTTTTTCTTTGCATATGTCCCATGATAGGGTCAAGAGATGCAAATCTACAACGCATATCTGCAACCTTTAATATGCGTATCTATTGTGAATTTTACAACGCATAGCTAAAATGTTGTAGAATGTATGTTGCTTTATAAGGGGTATTCCTGTAGTGAGATATTTGAAACTAATTGCCGGTTTGATGTGTTTTCAAAATGTACAGCCCATTTCTCATTACTGATGGGCCATTTTCTCGGCCAGCCGAATGAAAGCTCTCCTCGTCTTGAAAGGTTTGCAGCCCAACAGGTCTGACAAAGCGACTTACTTGGCAAATCACAAAAAAAAACTGGGTTGTGGCTGTGGACCCAGCTGTCAGCCTTTCCACGTACAGTACTCTTTCGATGGAATGTCGTTGACCACGTTGACCACGCCGCACCGAGAGCACCAAGGCGGTGGATGATGGCGAGGCCTAGGAAGGGACGACGTGGAGCCGGGGAAGACGCGGCAGTGGATGCCCACGCGGAGAGGAGTACGAGGGTTCACTGGTTCGACTGCGATGTGAGGCTGCCGTCGCCGCAGGGCCTGGCGAGCGGTGGGAGTAGTAGGGGCGATGAGGCCTCAATGGCAGCACAACCGTCCACTGGAGGCAGGAGCAGGCGGTCTCCCCGGCGCTGGTTTGGGCGGCTGGTGCAAGAAGAGCAGCGATTGAAGAAGCAGCAGGACCGTTCGATTCAAATCCAACGGTTACTGCTGCTGGAATCGTTTGTTGGCTAAGTTGACAAGCCCTGCGTACGCGTCAACTTAGTAGGCCCATGGGTCAGCCTCCCAACCAGTGCGCCCAAGATGTCAATGGGAGGGATATTTTTTCGTGTAATAAGGAGGCAGTTGATTGCGTGCGGCCAGACCAGCGGAGGGAGTAGGGTGGGCCGGGGAAGCCTGCGCAGCATCACAGCAGGCCACAAGAGGAGGGAGCAGGCAGTCCTGCCGGCGCTAGTTTAGGCGGCTGGAGTGTCTAAAAAAAAGGCGGCTGGACCAGGAGGATCAGAGATTGAAGAAGCACGTCGGCCGTTGGATGGACATCCAACAGTCACTACTGCTAGAATCGTGTGTTCACTAACAAAGCCTTGCGTAAACAATTCAGCCTCGAAATCTGTGGCATGTACAGACCATTTGCTATTATTTTTATAATTTTTACTCATTTTCTAATTCATATGGAATTTATTGCAGCCCGTTTTCCATTTTTAGAATTGCTGGCCATTTTCTGGTCAGTACCAGGGTCAAAAAATTAACTAGATATGGGGAAAATTTTGAAA
Organism: Triticum urartu; assembly: GCF_003073215.2. Lineage (NCBI taxonomy): Eukaryota > Viridiplantae > Streptophyta > Magnoliopsida > Poales > Poaceae > Triticum > Triticum urartu. The sequence continues at coordinate 23,444,166 of NC_053027.1, read as the reverse complement.
ATTCACAAATTTTTGTTGGTGAACAAAATATTCTTAATCCAAAAATTAATAGCCATACTAAAACAAATTTTAAAATAAATTAGTACTATGTCATGTTAAATCCAATGAAATACGTATAAGATATCAGTGAAGAACAAAAACAAAAAAAGAAACTTATATCCCATTTGCTATAAATTTTTTTGGAATTTTCAACCCCTTTTGATATTACTTTTAACAGACATTGACCATACTCTTAAGTCAGGCCGGAATGCATCCCTCCTCGTCTTGAAAGATTTGCAGCCCAGTAATTCGGAGAAAACAAATAGGCCTAGTTTGGGTATTCTTCAAGAAGAAATACAGGGCTACCTATTTTCCCAAAGAACTGGTGCATGAGCATTTAGCTTTATTTATTTATTTATCTACTTATTTATGTTTAGGGGACCATGAGCATGTACGTGGACCGGATTCATGTGAGAGCCTCCCTTCTAGTAAATTATAGGCTTCTCTATTGGGCCTTCATCAGTGGGCTGCATGTTATCAACAAGTGGAAAATGTGTTCCGTACGAAAAATAGTATGCGCTACGTACGGTACGGGGCAGTAAAGGATCGAACCGTGCAACGACTTCCAAAACATTGTGTTTGTCATTCTAACAACACATTTATTCAACCAACAGACGAAATATACTACTGATTGTACATTGAAAACAGCAGCAGCAGCAACCAGGGCTGGGGGTGCAACAGAAGCAGTAAGTCAGCCAGAAGAGTGAAGACGCAACTCTCTCTTCCAAACCAAACATCAGCCATCATTACAAAAGGGCTACCAAAAAAGAACAAGTGTATGCATCAAACTAAATAAAGATCCTACTACACAAAGTGTACGCATCTAACTAACTGGCTCAGTTAGACGTTACTATTTATTAAGCTGTGGAGATTGGCTGACGGCTTGAACCACATGGGTACCTGACGGGGGAAACTCCAGCCAGCAGGTCGAAGTCTGATACTTGCGACCATCTCTCCTACTTTGGGCTGCAGAGCGTGGCGGCACATATCAGGGTATGGTGCACGCATAGACGCATGGTACGTTGTGTACACATAATTTTGCCTAATGAACAAAACCGCGCTGCCATCATGATCCTTGCATGGTACTGAGATTGTCCACACGCGAAACAATGAGCTTGATTACCTCTGTGGGGAGCGAATTCCAGCCACTCTTTCGGCGGACGCTGCTCGGTTCTGCCATTGTTAGTGCTTGGGTTTCGGACGAGGGGGGAGGCGCCTTAGCGGGGATGGAAGATTGGACGAGATTATGTGCGGACAAAGATGGAGAAGCGAATATGTGCTGCGGGAAGTGGACAGGTGATAATGACTACAGCACGCTACTTGACTTATGAGACACATACCAGCAGCGTAGGGTCATGTCGATGCCAGAAAACTTGCTTGAGTGATCACAGTACTGGTACTCCCAACAGTGCTATGCCCTAACTTGCTTGAGTAGAGTAGTAGAGTAGGACTCTGCTCTACTACTAGCACCGGAGGAGTAGTATATTCTAATCTCAAATAGTTACAAACTTCAATGCCCGAGCGTGGAACGACTACGAACCGTGCTCAAAGACCGTGGCCCTGTTTGGATCCATGGGTTAGAGTTAGTTTGGGTTAGTTTGGACTCAACTAGCCCAAAAATATCCAAACAGGAGGGTTAGTTTGGGTTAGATCCATCTAACCCACCCCAAAAAACTAACCCACCCAAGAGGTGCTTATTTGAGTTAGTTCTTATCGGGACCACTAAAAAACACATTTTTCTCTCACTCTTCCCGTGTAGATCCCACCCCACTTCCTCGAAGCTTCTCGTCCTCTTCCTCCCTCCATCTCGCACTGCCCATGAAGGCGCCTCGCCGTATCTGCACTCCATCTAACCCTGCCATCCAAACAACTTTTGGTTAGAGTTAGTTTGGAGCTAGTTCAAGGTTAGAATCTAACACTAACCTGTAACTGAGTTAGAGTATCCAAATAGGGCCCGTGTCTACGTGGTGTTTGGGGCGACAACCTCAACGCCAACGGTGCTGTTCCCATTGCACCGTATGTGTTTCTATCCTTCCTGTTCGAAATCGTCGTAGAATTCATGTTTCTACTCTGTATACTACTACTATGCTAATCCACATGATTAGTTTCGTCTCTGTTATAGCCGTCATGATTTATTTTGTGCTTATTCGGATTAAATCTCGTAGTAACTTGCTCATATATTCAACTGGCGCAACGTCCCCTACAGCCACTCCCGTTTCATGGACGGCCTGGTCGATGCCTCCAAGGAGCCCTTCCTCCACTGCTATGACTGCCCGATGCCATTTTGTGGCTTGCCAACGGACATGGTGCATCACCTCACGGATGCATGCAGCGGCCACTGCTGGCCCTTGGCGGAGAACATCAAGTACGAGACGTGCTACCCGTTCACCATGCCGGAGTCGCTAGAGGATCACCGCCGCCTGCTAGTCTCGGAGGAGGACAGCAGCGTCTTCCTCTTGATCGTGGGCACCAGCGAGGCCTGCGCAGGCCGCCGCCCCGTCTCTGTAATGTGCGTCAGGGACGACGCCGATGACGCAGGCACTGACACGAGGCCGATGTACGGGTGCGTGGTCAGTGTTACTACCCCTCTGGGTCACGTGGGCAGCGACACCGGCCTCATCGAACAGACTTGGACTCTAGGGAGCTGGGACTATCCCGCCAATATGGACTTGGAAAACCCATGGCATCCTTGACCCGCCGACGCGGTGCACGAGGACTCCAAGGAGGTTCACCTAGACATACGCATTATCAAGTTAAATGTTGATCATTAGTCTTCCCTCAATGTAATCCGCTGTCTAAGCATGTGGAGACTTCCATGCAGGATCTTGCTCTATTGGAGTATCGCGCATGAATAAAAGTGTATCCGTTTATGGTTTAGTCTAGAATCTTCCATGTATGAATTTTTACTACAGTACTGGTGAAAGACTTACGATGAACCATTTCTTACATCTCCTCTGCCCGCTTGCAAGTCATCCCGATTTAATCCCTCCGTCTAGGTGTATAAGGGCATGGTTAATATTACTTAATAGTATAGCCAACAGTTGACTATAAGAAAGTGCCATGTCATCTGTAGCCAACATGTATAACAATCGATAGTCAAAAACAAATTCTTACTAGTGTGTATGCACGTGCAATGCACGTCTTAAGAGTATGGTGGGATTCCACCAAAAAATACTTTGAAAAATGAATTCCGAGCAAAAAAAATATTGTTGATGCACACGAAATAGAGTTTAGAAATTTACTAATTGGTAGTATAAAATGCAACTACTGCCTGCGGTCATTTAGAAATTTTTGAAGAATATAAAAAAAGTACGTGGTGGAACCCACAAATTGTTTACTTCAACTTTAGTTCCTCCTCCAGACCATCTCACATCGGCTCACAACCAACTCTTTTTTTTACTCATCACAACCTGACAATTGCAGCATAGTAGAGGAGGCATATGTCTTCTTTTCAGGAAGGTATGACACGGTGCAGCGATGGTTCCAGAACCAAGTAGATTCAGCTGCAGGCACTGTTCACTGCGAATCCCTCCAATATCAGCCGTTAGAGGTGCCAGACTCCCACCCTTCGACGCCAGCAGTTGATCCGCTGTCGGGGCAAAGTAGCGCTCTGTCGCTGTCTCCCCCTGGCGCTACTACGCTCGCTGCTGACCGGTCCATGGACCGAATCTCCGCCCTGGTGACCCAAGCGCCGACAGCTGGAGCAACGGGAGGATCCCATGGGGGCCCACCCATGCACGGACGTGCCAGCCACGCCCCGTTCAGCTGTCGCGACGCCACACCCGCCCGAGGCCCAGCATGAGGCCCATCATGGCGCAGGGCAGACGGAGGCCCACCGACGTGCAGGCGACGGCCCTGCATGGAGGCACGCACACGACGCATTCCGTCGAGCCCAACACCACGTCGTCGTGCCCGCCTGCATGCTTCGCCTCCCCCCCCCAATCACCCTTCGCCGCTCTCGCCCACGTGCGCCAGCGCCGGCACCCACCTCCTGGACTCTGGGAGACTGCCTCGCCGCCGCCACCAAACAGATCGATGCCGCCCTCCCACCCCCCGGCAGACGCCCGCAACGCGTACCTCCCAACTTCACCCCGCGGCATGGACGCTCGGTTGCATCCCTGACTTGCAAATCCGCAGCCCCGCCAACTGCTGAGAGACGCTCGCAGATCCACATCCTACGCACCCTGGGCGTCGTTGGGGTCGACCAACGGATCACATCGGCCGAGATGAAGGTGTACGAAGGCCTCTTCGCCACGCCCATCCCTCTGCCCATCCTCTCGGCCATCGCAGCGCTAGTTGATCGCGAGCTACCCGCGGATCCCATGATTGCGCCGATCACCACGGTGGTCGCCGGCAGCCCGATCGAGGCATGACCGCGCCCCCTGTCGACCTCTTCTCCATGGATCACGAGCCAAAGATCCTCATATGGAATGTGCGCGGCCTCAACGCGCGTGCCCGCCGCACCGCCATTCGCTCACTTGTTGTAACCGCTAATGCATCCATCGTTTGCCTTCAAGAAACAAAGATGAATTTGGTTTGCTCATCGACTGTCCTCGAAGCACTCGGCTCGGAATTCGACGACTATGTTTACCTCCCCGCGGACGGCACCCGTGGCGGCATCTTGCTTGCCTGGAAAAGTAGGGAGGTGGCCATCTCGGACCCTGAGTTCATGTCAAACACTTTGACGGCCAAGGTGTCCACCCCATCCGGCGCGGGCACGCCGTGGTGGATCACCGTGGTCTATGGGCCGTAGCTCGACGCCGACAAGATCGCCTTCCTTCAGGAGCTACGTGACGTCCGGGCGGCTTGCGATGGACCTTGGATGCTTTGCGGTGATTTCAACCTCATCTACCATGACGAAGACAAGAGCAGCGGCAACCTCAATCGCCGCATGATGGGTCGGTTCCGGCGTACTATCAATGACCTCGCGCTCAAAGAGGTCTACCTAAACGGCCGGCGTTTCACGTGGTCCAACGAGCAGTCACCCCCAACCTTGGTGCACCTTGACCACGTCCTCTGTACCCCCGACTGGGAGGAACTGCATGGGGAGTGCCACCTCCGATGTCTCGCCTCCGTTGTTTCCGATCACAGCCCTTTGTTGCTTGATTGCAAACCGGTGTCGCCGGGTCATCGACGATTCCACTTCAAGGAATTCTAGACGCGATTGGACGGATTCCACGACATCGTGGCGGGCGCGTGGCACTCTGTCCACGACGACGACCCCTTCCGGCGACTCATGCGGCGTATGCAAATCATCGCGTGCAAGCTCACTAGCTGGAGCACGCGAACCGTTGGCAACGTTCGCCTCAAGCTTGCAATCTCCAGGGAGCTCCTTCTCAGGCTTGACACGGCGCAGGAGAGCCGACCCCTGTCCCCACACGAAGACTGGCTCCGTCGGCAGATCAAGGCCTCCTACCTCGGCCTTGCCTCTCTTGAGCGCACCATCGCCCGACAGCGCGCGCGCATCGCGACCCTCAAAGACGGCGACACCAACACCTCTTTCTTCCATCAGCAATGTACCTATCGCCAGCAGAAGAATCGGATACACAGCCTCATAGTGGACGGTGCCCCGATCTCCACCCCCTGTGACATGGCGGCCGCGGCCTATGCACACTTCGACGCCCTGCTCGGCCGCGGGACACCCCGCGATTGCAGCCTCGACCTCTCCAAGTTGATCACGCCCACAAACCTCGACGACCTCGACGCCCCATTCGACGCCGAGGAAATCTGGAACGCGGTAAAACGCCTCCCTGCTCGGAAGGCTCCCGGCCCGGACGGCTACAACGCCGAATTCTTGCGCGCGTGCTGGCCCATCGTCCAGCAAGACTTCGTCGACATTTTCCAACGGCTATATGAGATGCGCGGCCGAGGCTTCTGCTCCCTCAATCAGGCTCTGCTCACCCTGCTCCCGAAGCGCGCGGACACACATGGCCTTGGCGACTTTAGGCCCATCAGCCTAATTCACGTCATCGCCAAAATCTTCGCCAAGGTTCTCTCGCTCCGCCTCGTGCCGAAGCTTTGTAGCCTCGTCAGCACCTGCCAGAACGCATTCATCCCCAGGCGCAGCCTGCACGACAACTTCATCTTCGTGCGCCAGTCCGCGCGCCTTCTGCACCAACTTGGGGCCCCTCGCGCCCTCCTTAAGCTGGACCTGGCCCGTGCCTTCAACACCATCAGCTGGCCATTCTTATTCGAGGTCCTCCGATAGTACGGCTTTGGCCACCGCTTCATGGAGTGGATCGCCATATTGCTCTCCTCGGCCAGCACAAGGTGCTCATCAACGGAGACCCCCCCCCAATCTGGCACCGATGTGGCCTCCGCCAAGGCGATCCCATGTCCCCGCAGCTATTCGTCCTCGCCGTCGACACGCTCGGTCGCCTCCTCCGCCGTGCCACGGAGCTGGGCATCCTACAGCGGCTGCACCCCCGGCGCCCGGTCCCCTCGGTCTCCCTCTACGCTGACGACGTGATCCTATTCTGCCACCCCACCGTCGGCGACATCACGGCCGTCAAGAGCATCCTGCTCCTCTTCGGCCGAGCTTCAGGCCTCCTCGTCAACTATGCCAAAAGCTCCGCCACCTTGATCCGATGCGCCGCTGATGAGGTCGCGCCCGCGGTCAACCTGCTGGGCTGCCCCCTCGCCGAGTTCCCGATCACATATCTGGGCATCCCCCTAAGTCTGCATCGCCCCACGGCCATACAGCTACAGCCCGTCGTCGACAAAACGGCCGGCATGCTACCCACCTGGAAGGCGCATCTCATGAACAAAGTCGGCCGCCTCGTGTTCGTCAAGGCCATCCTCGGCGCAATCCCGATTCACCAGCTACTTGCTCTCGCGCCCCCCAAGAAGACCATCCGGGCACTCGAGAAAATTCAGCGAGGCTTCTTGTGGGCTGGGCGCGCGGAGGCAAACGGAGGTCACTGCCACGTCAACTGGCAACGCGTCGCTAGGCCGCTCCCGCTTGGTGGCCTCGGCGTGCGCGACCTTGGCCGTACCAGCCTCGCGCTCCGCACCCGCTGGTTGTGGTTCAGCTGCACGGACAGCACCAGAGCATGGGCCGGCCTCGACCTGCAGTTCACTGGCGAGGAGCGTGCCTTCTTCTTCGCATCTACCACCATGCAGCTAGGGAACGGCACGGAGGCCCTTTTCTGGGAAGACCGATGGATTGGCGGGAGTTCTGTTTGTGAGATTGCGCCGCTCCTCTACGCGCGCATTCCCAAGCGCCGCCGCAAGCTTAGGACCGTTGCCGATGCACTCCAGGCCAACCAATGGGCACGGGACATTCGCGGCACGATCGGCATGCACAAGATCGGACAATACCTACAGCTCTGGCAAGCCATCAACGCCACGACCCTCTCCGGCGAGCCAGACCGCCTCATCTGGAAGTGGAACACAAGCGGCGTCGTCTACTCCGCCAAATCGGCCTACCTCGCCACCTTCAACGGTTCCATGCGCTGCGACGCATGGAAGCTCACCTGGAAGAACTTGGCGCCCCCGCGCGTCCGTTTCTTCCACTGGCTCGCCCGCCTGGACCGGTGCTGGACAGCCGACCGCCTCGCCAGTCGCGGCCTGCAGCACCCCGCACGATGCCTCCTCTGCGACCAGGCCCCCGAGTCCATGCACCACCTCATCCTCGCCTGCCCATTCGCCAGGCAGATCTGGCACGACGTACTGCACTGGCTCAGACTCCCCTGCACCCCGCCCGACCGAGAGATCTCTCTCAATGATTGGTGGCGCACGGCGCGACATGACACCCCAATGCCCATGCGCAAGGGCCTCGCCTCCGTGACCCTCCTCGTCCCATGGATGATATGGAAGCACCGCAACGATTGCGTCTTCAACAGAGGCCAACCCTCGACGTCCGACTTGCTCACGAAGATCAAAGATGAGGCCGCCCTTTGGGCCAAAGCCGGCGCCCTAGGGCTTCGTGCCATCTTGCCGCAAACTTGGGACGTGCACTGATGTGCCCCCAGACACTGTAATTCCCTCCTAGGAGGATTGTAACCGAGACTCCCTTCCTTTCCAAAGCAATGAAATGCAAGCCCTTCTTGCGTTTTCCTGGAAAAAAAACGTGCTCAGAAAATGGCTCAATGTTTTTTGCCACTATCAAATTTTCGGTTCAGTGCAAAATGTCACGAAAGTAAAGTGGTGGTTTTCAGTCAATCGTGTGGTTCCATTTAACTCCCGCAGAGTTGGTGGTTATTTGTAGGTGGCAACCTGTTACACTAGCCACAAATTGTGATGGTTTTAAGCAATATACTCGTTAAAAAGATGACGTGCTCTAGAGCTCTACGAGTAAGTAAATGATCTTCATTTGGCATTGCTGATGGATTCTAGTTTTGTTACTTACACTAGGCTGGGGTTAATATATAGAATAGCAAACAAGAATTCTGAAGGCGGTGAGCAACTACAGAAGCACTAGTCGATCTACAGAAACAAGAATTCAGTGCGATTCAGATTCAGAAAGGCATAGTACTCTGCAACACATAGGAATTCTTAGAAACTACAGTATCAGGTCAAACGCGGAAAACTAAGCGCGTGAAGAACCCAACTCCAAAGCAAAATCTCTTAAACAGATCTCAGTAAGCATGCACCAATCAGTACTAGTGTAAGCTGAACAACTCGTACCTACGCCATGTTATCATCATTCTCGTATGGCATCACATCAAGACATGAAACATATAGCACTGCAGAACTTCCAGGCCCATGAGCTCCCTCTATCCTCTCGATCAAGACTCCACTCAGAGCTCCCTACGTGCAGCTCGCTAGCCAACCACGGGCACGGGCAAGTTGGTGGGAGCAGGCGGGACCGGACGTGGGAGCCTGGCACTCGGCTTGAAGTAAACCAGTATCAGCGTCAAGTTGTCCACCGGGTTGCGGCAAAGATTCAGAAGCTTATCGCACATGCTAGCAACACTATAGCTCCCCTGTGTTGACACAACATATTTGTTAGGCATAAGCCACATCAATTAACAACAGCAAAAATGAATGAGTAAAAAAGGGCTTACAGAATACTGCCTCAAATACTTGACAGCCATCTCACTTGATATAGGAGTGGTATCCCTGAAAGGGGGAGGGGAACAAAAAAGTCCAATGTTTTAGCATTAAGAGCAATATAAATGATGTCTGAAAGCATTCCCCCAGCTGAGTAGAATACTACGGCACAAGATATGTTATTCCACAACTTCAGATGATCTTATTGGTGTGAATGTTTTATGAACTGATAAGATTATTAATTAAGCTCTTGCAAGATGAATAAAGCACACATTTCAAGTAACCACTTATTTTAGCAGGGGACTAACCAGAATGCGCGATTTGCTATAAGAAGATACTTGGTATCATGAGTGATGTCCGCCTAGCAAAAAAATTTGATTCCCATTATAACACACCCATGGAAACAAGTTTTTATACTCCACGAACACCTTTAAACAACAAACTTACAATGTGCATGTCTGGAATACATGTCACAATATGTCCTGCAGAAGGTGGCTTGAAACGGAAGGTACCTGAAATGCAAGTATGCAAAATGTCAGTGCAGTGAAACTAATGCAATTATGCAACCGACCAAAAAGAAAATCAAGTAAGTCTATACCAATAGCTCTTGTCAAAGGAAGTATCCCATTAACAAGATCAGCGCCACCTACGTTGAGTAGTTGCCCTCCAGCAGTTTTAATTCTGTTCCTTTCATCCTGATTTTCTGGCGTGTGGTTGGTCGATAACTCAGTTGCCTTTAGATTAATTGAAATACGAAGAGTTCTTAGATACTCATTGAAAACATTTCTCATGAGAAAGAGTTGGACAATTAAGTATTAGAAATTTGATAATGAAACTGTCACTATACCTGCCGACTATCATCCCTTGAGAGTACACAACAAGAGTCGCCAACATTCCCAAGAATGATCTGGTTTCCTCTAATGAGAACCACGCATGCTGTGCTCCCTTCCATGTATGGAGTTCCCTTCAATATAAGAGCAAATCAAACAGATGAGTAATTCGAACTCATGAAATAGTTATTTCTCATGTCATACCTAAATTTTGGCAGTATGATAAAACAACCGAGGTGTAATAACCAAGAAGAGTTTAGGATGGAACTTTGGAATTTCATTCTCTCCCTAGTCCACGACATTCACTAGTTCTACTCCTACTTTGTGGATCTTTCCTGCCCCAATTCCCTACTCCTAGACTCTCATACTAGTGCCTTTGAATCTATGGGATAGGCAAATAGTCATGCTCTGTACATATTGTAACAATGTAATTGTATTTTACCCCTTTGTTATTAATATACAACTGTAGGAGTTTTTATACAGTCCTTAAGGGCTCAAAAAAAAACCGAGAACTTAGAGAATTTGTCTTTAACTCGGTAAACTGGGCACAACTAACTATTCTAACTTCCAACTTAGAAGTTAGGTAAAGGAGTAAAGCCTCCATATACATACCACTTCCAACTCAGATTCACATCTTAAATAGGTAAAGTAGAGCCTTCATAATCCTATTACAGCAATTGATCCCTTCCAGTCCATTTATATGAATAACAGCATGCATATTATCCAAAAGATAGAATCCTAATCAACTTCTTCAAAACTCAATCTTGCAGAATTACTTGATAATCATGGAAGAAACCAAACCTGGACACGAGGGGCGGTGCTGGGAAAACATAGCAATTTGACACCGACACCAGGAGGGTTCGCCAATGTCCTCCAGTCATCATTTTGGTCCAGTTGCTCGTCCATTCTACAACAAATTAAGAAGGAACAATGTTACAGATTTCAGTGCCTCATCCAGATTATCCTTATAATATCCATGAATGTTACAAATAAAGAAGGAACAATGTTACAAATTAAGAAGTAGCAATGTTATGTATTTCACTGCCTCCAACAAAGGAGAACAGTTATGCAGCCTGAATGTTGACTACATGATTGTTAAATAACCTGGTAAACGCACGCTTCAGTGCCACATCCAAATTATCCTTATAATCTCCATCGTTTACCAGCACTCTATGGAAGTTGTTAGCGCAATACAATGCTACATCAGCTCCTGAAACACAAAATGCATAGCTCAATCTGGCATTTTCATAACAAGAATGCAAAACCAATATAATGCGCTAGAAGCTTATATCCAAAAGAATGTAATGAACATGACTAGCTGAATTTCCTTCAATATATCACTTGAAAGAAATGGTACACACAACATAGTGAGAATCTTTTATACATCCATGACCCTTCCCCTCTATCAGAGAAAAAGAGATCAAAAGGAATGTTCGGATTATTCGTCACAAATCACAACACTTGCTAAAAAAAATGAAACTCCAAGACATTACTCAATGCACAATTCAAATCTGGAAACAATGATTATGCTACAGATTGAAGATTCAGAATTGTTGTAACAAGGTCAGAAATCATAATCAAACCTCCATGGCCATCATAAACACCGAAGAATGATGTGGAGCTGGAGCCATCTAAATCAAGGATAGTGCAATGCTGAAAAAGTAAGGGAGAAAACTAAAGTTAGGATTTCACCACATTACTTCATCGCTCACAGCATTTTACTAGACTGGTGCGAAATGGTGCAATACTCACAACGTTTTCAACTTTTGAGTTTGATCCTTTACTAGATCCCGCAGCATATTCGATCGAGCTATTCTCATGGCTCAGAGACGGACCTTGACCCATGGTGGGTTCGCTTTTGCTGAAACAATTATATACTAAAATCTACTCAGCGATCATAAGTATAACCTCATACTTCTCTCCAGTGCATCCATCTAAAAACAATTGTTCATGAAATACACTATGGATGAAATGCGAACTCTGCTTGGTGAAGGGGCGAGGCGAGGAGAAGCCCTTACGGGTTGCACACAGATTGGGCTAAGCAACACACTAGAAGCAGGTCAAGTGAAATTGCATACTACTCACTAAGAAAATCACCAGAGCTCAACTAATCATTTGCCATATCTGCTTGGTATGAACTAAGAAACAAATACAGCCATGGCGCCATAAACAAGCATTCATGAATCACACCAATAACTAAGAACTCAAGTAATCTATACATTATAACATATGAATCTCAACATCAGCAGGTGACATGATTACAAATGGTTTAGAGCAGGAACCAACTAGTACTTGAACAATTAACTTTGTGGAAGCAACTGAATATTGACACCAGCAAGGTGAGATATATCTACATAATGGGTCAGCAACCAATTTTTCGCACAGACTAGGAAAATTATAAGGATTGGCACCATTAGGAAGCATTCATGAACCATACCAGCAAGTAGGAACGTGAGTAACTATATATTATAGCAAACGAATCTTGACATCAGCAGGTGATTCAGTTACAAATGCATGGACAGACAGAATCTGTCATCGTAGAAGGAACATCACACAGCAGAACTCATGCTACAGCAATGTCATGGGCTAAGCAACGCAATAGAAACATGTCAAGTGACATTACATGCCACTTAGTAAGAAGATCACCATCTAGAGCACTAAGCAGCAATCAGGCTCCTTGCCGAACCCTCCCCATCCAAATCCCCTTGCTGAACCCTCCCCTTCCTCGAGTACAGACATTTATAAAATCACACGAATAACTAAGAACAGCCGGCTCGCTGATTCAGCTCACAACTTTCCCGGAAAAAATTCCGATCCCAAATCCGAACATTCACCCTGGAGCGTACGGTACCCAGCCGAAAATGCGTGCCCTCTGCTGCTGCGGGAGGGGAGGGGGAAGGAGGGGGGGCGTGCTTCTCACCTGGACCTGCGGACGTGCGGAAGCGGGACGAGCAGCGGATTCCGCGGCGAGGGGGGCCGCCGCGCTGAGCTCGCCGGAGAGGAGGAGGGAGGCGGCGGTGCCTGCGGCTGCGGCTCCTGTGAGGAACAACGACAGCTCTGGTTGATGAAGCACCAAACCCTAGGTGGGGGGAGGAGTAGGCCGGCGGCTAACCTGCGGAGTGGAGACGCAACCGACGCCGACGACGACGACGACGTCTCCCTCCCCTCCCGCGAAGCCAAGTGAGAGCACCGCGTCCTCGGCCTCTGCTGTAGACGAAACGGGACGTGGTTGGGCTCGGCTCGGGTCCCCGAGCAGTCTACTGGGCCAGTCTTGGCGGAAAGAGGCCCGGCCCGAGCATCGCAGTGACCTGGCACAGCCCAAACCAGAGACTGTCGTTTTCGTCGATGAGCATACTATAAGGCCCAGTTGTCTCAAAAAAAAACTATAAGGCCCAGTTCTTTTGAGCAGATTATCGAAAATCTTGAGCGAAACTAACTCGATTTTGTGAGGGGGGGGTGGGTACATGTCTGACCACTGACAATGTCACAGATCGGTTCGCACGTAGTCATTCTATCATTAACAAAAAGTTTCATGAGATTTTGAAGTGTGTAAACCGCATGGCCGATGATTACATTACACCAATTGATCCAACTTTCTTTCGACCTCACCCAATACTTAGAAGAAAAGTTTTGGCCTTCTTTTCGAACATGCTATTGGAGCCATAGATGGAGAACACATTCAAGTGGTTGTGACCAATGAGTTGGAGCTCCAACACAGGAATAGGAAAGGTTACACAAGTGAAAATGTTGTGATTTTGATATGAGGTTCACGTTTGTTGTTCTTGGATGGCTCAGATCTGTTCATGACACACATGTATGGAGCGATGATAGGATGTGGAGTTTTTAAGCTCGAGCTCAAATGCTCCTGCATGAATAGTAAATTAAAAAATTAAAAAATTATTAAAATTCTATTTTTTTGTGTGACAGACTTTAAAGAATTTTTGGAGTGCATGTAAAAATTCATCACAAAATTACATCTGTGCAAGGCGTGGTAAAAAAACAAAACCGGTACTCTAAAAATGTTACTTCCAAACGCATTTTTTAGCTACGATTTTGTTTTGTTTTTCGCCACGACTTGCTCCAATGTGATTTCGTGATCATAATTTGAATGCACTTCAAACATTTCTTAAAGTTTGCCAAGAAAAATCAGAATGTTTTGAAAAAAAATCTATTTTTTACGGTTTTATTGTTCATGGTAGGAGCATTTGGCTCGAGATTAGAAACATACTTTTTGCGACGATATAGTTCGTTATGATCATTTTCCACAACCCCCACAGGTAATATCTTGTATGTCCATATTGTTGTATACATGATGGCATGTTATAAATTTCTAATGTCTTTTGTTGTCCCACTGTAGATAAATATTACATTGTGTACTTCGGATATCCAAAGAGGGGTCGGATATCTAACAGCACCCATCGGTGGGGAGACATGAGACATCAAACCATCGTCATTCTTCTTTGCGAAATGTCATTGAAAGAGCACTTAGTGTTCTCAAGACGAATTGGCAAATTCTCGAAGGCATACCAGGGTACAAATCCTCTGCCTCTGCTATAAATGAAACGGAACATGGTTGGGCTCGGCTCGGGTCCCAAAGCAATCTACTGGGCCAGTTTTGGCGAAAAGAGGCCCAGCCCGAGCATCGCAGTGACCTGGCACAGCCCAAACCAGAGACTATCTTTTTCATCGATGAGCATACTATAAGGCCCGGTTCTTTTGAGCAGATTATGAAAAATCTCGGTCTGAAAAATCTTGAGGGAAAAGAACTTGATTTTGTGGGTACATGTCAGACCACTATGGGTGATGATTACATTAGACCAATTGATCCAACTTTTTTTGAACCTCACCCAATGCTTACAAAAAATATTGGCCTTATTTCCAACATGCTATCGAGCCATAGATGGAGCACACATTGAAGTGGTTGTAACCAATGAGTTGGAGCTCCAACACAGGAATAGGAAAGGTTATACAAGTGAAAATGTATTGATTTGATATGAGGTTCACGTTTGTTGTTCCTGGATGGCTCAGATATGTTCATGACACACATGTATGGAGCGATGATATAGTTTGTTATGATCATTTTCCACAACCCCCATAGGTAATCTCTTGTATGTCCATATTGTTATATACAGGATGGTATGTCGTAAATTTCTAATGTCTTTTGTTGTCCCACTGTAGATAAATATTACATTGTGTACTTTAGATATCCAAACAGGGTTGGATATCTAGCACGATACAAAGGGCAACAATACCATGTACCAGATTTCTAACAACACCCGTCGGTGGGGATACATGAGACTTTCAACCATCAGCATTCTCTTTGTGAAATATCATCGAAAGAGCATTTGGTGTTCTCAAGACGAAATGACAAATTCTCGGAGACATACCAGGGTACAAGCCAGAGACCCACAAGATGATTGTCATTGCACGTATATATGTCCACAATTGGATTAATGCTAGCAAGTTACATGATGAGTCTTTTGACAAGTATAACAATGATGCATATGTGCAACCTCCATTCTTGTTTTACAGGTGCCAACGCTCTGCCACGAGAAGATGATGGTACCATGACCGCAATACGTGATGCTATTGCTGGTAGTCTCGTATATTGAGATTATTCATGTTCTATTTAGTTCATCCACTTTTGTTACAAACAAAACTTTAAAACCATTCTAATTGTAATATTTAGCGCTTTATGATATTTGTAAATCACTTTCGTGCTCATATTCAATAAGATACTATTCGAAACAACAGTGTTAACCATTCATCAAATAGTTTTTGTCTAAGGGTAGTACAGACATTTAAGCACACACACTCATTCCACACTCTCAAATTGCAATCTCAGAATAGAACTCGACGACAGATTCTATGGGAAGTAGATTCTGGGAGAAATTTTGCAGAGTCATGATTCTGGGATAAATTATGCAGAATCGTGATTCTGCAGAATCCTGCACGAAAAAAACTGGCCCAAGCCTCAGGATCATAGCCTTGCCTCAAAAAGAAAAAGGAAAATGGCGGACAACGCGCTAGGTGACGAGTGCGCCTTTGTCTCGCTTGAAGCGAGATAAAGCGTCCCCTAGCTTTAAGCAACGTGAGAATGGGGCAGCCAGGTAAGACTGATAGTTCATTTCATATTTCATTTGTTTGCTTCCATAGTTCGTTCCTCTATCTCATTTTTTTTCTTTTTTTGATATATATATAGTTATTTATTTATCTATATATTTGGAAAAATACTTAGGATTGAAAAAATGTTTGTGCGGTGTTACAAAAGTGCTGGTGCAACATTAAGAAAAATGTTGAAAACATCTGGGGGAAATCAAGACATATTAGAAAAACATATTTAACACATATTCGAACAATAAATGTTCAAAAACATGTGTTTAAAATATATTAATAATGCACTTTAAAAATGTTAAACGTGTATAAAAAATGTTTCAAATGTATATGGAAAATGTATAAGGTGTGTGAAAAAAGCAGTCATCAAAACATACATATGATAAAATGTTCATGTATTTACAAAATTTAAATGTGTTAAACAATGTGTAGAACGTATATTTAAAAAATTGGAAATAAAACCATAAATTTTATAAAATTGTGACCGTGTATAAAAAAATTAATCAAATATTTAAAAGGTTAAATATGTCTTAAAAAAGTTCCTGATATATACAAAATGTACATTGTGTACATAAAAAGTAGTATTTAAAAAAATGCTAAGCATGTATCTGAAAAATAATTAACATGTATAAAAAGTTCCTGGTGTACACGAAAATGTTGAATGCATATAATAAAGTTGACATCACCAAAATATGTTTAAAAAATGTTAATGATGAATTTGAAACAGTGTTCAAGGTGTACACAAAAAAAGTTTCATGTATTTGAATAAAATATTTAATGAGTATAAAAATGCTCCTATTCTATACTCCCTCCATTCCAAAATATAGTGCGTCCCGCTTCCCGAGGTCGAACTTTGACCATAAATTTAACGAACGAGACCGATTGAGGTGGGAGAAAAAGTTACATAATTAAAAACTTCTTTCGAATACGAATTCACTGATATAACTTTTGCCCCCACCGCAATCGGTCTTAATAGTTAAATTTACGGTCAAAGTTGAAGCACGGGGATTGAGGAAGCACTACATTGTGGAATGGAGGGAGTACCAAAAAAAGAAAGAAAAGACCAAAAAACAAAACCAATAAAAACCGAAAAGGAAACAAAGAAAAAGAAAGGAAAAAGGAACCTGTGCATGAGAATGGGAAACAATCAAAACCGAGAAAAAGAAAGAATGACAAAGAAAATCGATAAAAACCAAGAAAGAGCGAAGAAAATATTAAAGAAAAGCAAGAAATCAATAAAAACCAAGAAAGAAACAAAAAAGGCAAAGAAAAGTGAAGAAATGAAAAAACTAGTGAAAGCCGATAAAGAAATGAAATAACCTGTAAAACGAAAAGAAAAACCTAAAAACAAAGAAAAACAAAAACTGCAGAATGGTCTAAAGAGGTGTTGCTTGGGTCGAGGAACTTCATGAATAAAAGGGATTGAGGAACGTAAGTTAAACGTTGCTCCTTTGTGGTGGTGAGTGAATGTAACCAAAATTGAATTGAATGTCGTGATGAGAATGAATAAATCAAGTGGAAGGGCAACAGAGTGCTATTCGGGAATGGTAGGCGGACACGAAGAGATAGTTGCGGCGATAAGAGTCGTAGTGGAGAAAGATGAACCGTGACCGGGTTAGTGCGATGGTTAGATGGGCTATTTTCTTATCTTTTTCTCTGGTAGAATCGTTCATTGAAAGGCGCTGCAACGCTTGAAGAAGAAGACCGCTACAGCCCACGTACTAATAAGAGGCTTCGTGCAACCCAGGTGCAAGCTAACTCAGGAGTAACTAGGTGACGAGTGCTCCTTGAGAGCCTAACAACGATCAGCATCACTTGACGCGCTCTCAGCCATCCATCACGTGTCGCGCTCTGGACGTCTTCCTCTGGATTTTATTTTTTTTATTTTTCGCACGCGTTTTCGGCTTTTAAAATGTTTTTTTCCCGGGTTTCTTTTACGTTTTGGTTTTTCACCGGTCTTCCTTAGTTTTTGGATAAAAGAATTTGGAAAAAAATTCCATGAAAAAACGTGTTTTTTTCTTCCGCGAGAGGCACAGTTTTGCTTTCGCGAGGGTCACGACCGTGCCTCTCGGAAATGAAAAAAAATCACATTTTCTGTTTTTTTTCCTTTCGCAAGAGGCACGGTTTTGCTTCTGCGAGAGACACGGTTATGCTTTCGCGAGAGTAACGGCCGTGTACGGATGAAAACGGAGCGAAAACAGACGGAACTGAGTGCTATCATATTTGTTTGCAGAAGTGGAAACAAATACGGAAATCCCGGAAATGAAAACGAAAACAGGTACTATCGGAAACAAAGGCGGAGGGAACACAAAGCGGACACGGAAACAGAAGTAGACGTTTCCCGGAATTTAAAACCCCCTTAAATCGTAGAGAAATGCACACAAAAACAAACAAATTTAATGAATTGGTAACATGGCTAAAAAATAATATGATTATGTTAGCAACTTAGCACAGTATTGCAGTAGTATTGGACAATTGCATATAGGGTCTAGTTGAATACGAGTGTAGTAGTACAAGCTAGGGTTCAAATGATCATTATGTTCATTGTGTCATTGTGTGTTGTTTGGTGGTTGGGCTACAGAGGAGCCATAAGCCTATAGTAAACACAAAAATTCCATATTCACGGAAATGGAAAGTTCCGTTTTCATGTTTGTTCCACCGGAAAACACTGTTCCGTTTTGTTTCCGTTTCAATATAAAAAAAATTCCATTTCTACTTCTGTTTTGCAAATTTCCATTTCCGTTTTCATATTTCCTGTCTGTTTTCAATTTTCTTCCGGAAAAGCGGAAAGTTTCCACTTCATTTTCATCCCTACGTTCGTGTCTCTCGGAAACGAAAAAACGTGTTTTCTTTTCTTTTTCTTCTGTGAGAAGCACGGTTGTGCTTTAGCAAGAGGCACGACCGTGCCTCTCGGAAACGAAAAAAACGTGTTTTCTGTTTTTTTTCTTTCGCGAGAGGCACGGTTTTGCTTCCACGAGTGGCATAGTTGTGCTTTCGCGAGAGGCACGGCCGTGCTTCCTCGGAAACAAAAAAAATACGCATTTTATTTTCTTTTTCTTTTTTTCCTTCCGCGAGAGGCACGGCCGTGCCTCTTTTGGAACGAAAAAAAACCGTGCTCCCGATTTAGTTTTTTCATCTTCTTTTTTCGTGAAAAAAACTTTATCAAAATATATCAACATGGAATCTAGTTTTAAAGATCTTGGTGCGAGGAATTGAACGATAAAAATGGTTCTAGATTTGAACACACGGTTCAAGAGATAAAACATTTTCAATAAACGGATCTACGAAAAAAAACGAAAACTCACAGGTTGCGATAACTGACACACATGCAGTAGCATCGCACATGCAGCACGTCACTTATCACAACCTGGGAAGCTGGGATGATATTTGCAATAAGTACTACTCAATTAGTGATTTTGAGCTAACCCACGTGGGTGAAAGATTGTGGTACTAACATAATGCACGCTCTTGTGTTTCGTAACGGATCAATGCGTGCAAGGCGGCAGTTGCTAATGTGGCAGGATGCGCTGATTTGGATAGACTATTGTTAATATAAATAGGATAGTGGGATGAGTCTCTAGGTACATAGGAATAGAACTTGATGTGCCCATGTTCCTTAGCAAGGATGTTTGCTCGCTGCCCATGAAAAGATACCTTATCTTTTCCTTTTCTAATGATTTTGTAAATCAGTTTAAAAAGGACTATATGTATGGGGAATTCGGTGATTATTATTTTTTTGCGAGAAGGAAATTCGGTGATTAAAGATCCAGCCTATTGTCCCCTTCCTTACCCGGGTGGTTATAAATATTTTGCACCTTTCCTACTTCGTGGGTGAAACATGCGATAATTGCATCTATAGTCCTCGTAGTTGTTGGCGACGTCCAACTTGATCCTGGAGGTTGCAAAGTGCTCCAATACGTTCCCGGCACATGAAAATATGTGATCAATATAGTCCAGAGGTTGAAACGTCAGTTCTGACTCTACACGCTGCATACGTGTCTTATATTTCTGTAGGTGACACGTGTCAGCTTAGGACATGTCTGTATAGGGCCATATGTCAGTCGGCCAAAAAGAAATAAAAGGAAAAAACATTATTATTAAATATGGGGAAGCATTATTTATTATATACGTGTCGATGCCTTTTAAAAAAACTCATGAATTTATGAAATGTTCATGAGTATTTTCTAAAATGTTCATTGATTGGAAAAATGTTCATGATTCAAAAATAAAATTTCATGTCTACAAAAAATGTTTCTAAATTTTTAGAAAATGTTCCCTGTTTCAAAACAATATTCATGAATTCAAAATATGTCCGTCACAAACAAAACTGTTTCTAAATTTCAAAAGTTGTTCCCGAATTTCAAGAAATGTTCGACTATGCAAAAAACAATTGTTGATGGGTTCCAAAAATATGTATGCCATTTCAAAATGTTTTTCGTGAATTCAGAAAATATTTACGAATTTTTTAAAAAATTCATGAATTTAGAAAATGTTCGCAACTTCAAAAATATGGTGTGGTTTTTAGAATTCGACGAAAAAAATTAAATTCGAAAAATATTAACACCAATTTGTATTTTTTTACCAATTTTAAGAAAAAACATGAATAAAAATATTTGAAATTTCAAAAATTCTGTACATAGTGAGTGCAGGGGAGGTACGCACGAGGTCGCTCGCCCAAATGGAGACCACAAAAAAATGAACATGAACAAAAAAACCAGAACACAAAGAAGACAGCTGGGCCGTAGCTTTAAAAAAACATACCCGTCCAGCCCAAAGAAAAAAAGACTGTGTATACCTAAATAGATTTGTATTCACTAAAAAAAACACTAAATAGATTTCCTATAAAAAGGACTGCACAGGTATCGGGTTCGAAACCCCATCGTCTAGATTTTGTGGCATACAGAAGAAATATCTCACTGACGTATGAGTCCATTCTGACGAGCGGATCCAGGCTGACGTGGCATACGAAAGAAATTCAAGGTATATATGCAACATGTAGAGCTAGGACTGACATTTCAACCTCAGGACCATATTGATCACGTATTTTCATGTACCAGAACCCTATTGAAACACTTTGCAATCCCCATGACCAAATTGGACGTTGCCAACGACTATGAGGACTATAAATACAATTATCTCGTGAAACATCAACTAATCTGCTCATGGTCAAGTTACAACCTAAGCTCTCGCATAGGCTAAATAAGCCGCTCATCTCTGAGGAATTGTACACACATAAGAATGTAGAACCAGGGGAAAGCAAAAATGTATTCAATACTAAGAAATGATGTGTTTCAAAATGAGGGACTGTCAGCCTGTACCAAAAAATGTTTCCATGGGAAAGAAATGTTCATTTAAAATTAATGTCCTCATAATGCTCGCTCACGTAGCACTCTTTTTTCTCTTTCTTTGTTCTCACGCGCAGCTCTTTGAGTCAGGTCCACCCATCGCTCAACGCCTTGACCTTTCATTTCTTGTCCCGGCACAAGCCTCCACATACCACGCACCCATTTTCTCTCTATCTAGCACCCAGCAGCTCGCCCCTGCGTCCGTCGCTGCCGTCAAAGGGAGCCATTTGTTGGAATTATTATGTGATTAAATGGTCAAAACGTTAATTATCATAAGTTAATATGGGCTTATTAATTAATTTCGGGGTTAATACCAATTAAATGGCAATTAACAATTGGACCCGTGATTGGGGGGCCGAATTTATGTTAATATGGTTGAGGTCCCACAGTCAAAGTCAGCGCATTATATAAGGGAGCAGATGCACGTAAACATGAGTCCATCACATTAGTCATCGTCTTCTCCCAGAATCGCTCCTTTTCCAATCAGGAGAGCGTGGCTCATTGACGTGAAGGCCTTGCCATTTCTCCGGTGAAGTGCTGGAGACGCTGCTGCAATCCGTCATCAACTTCAGACTCAATTTCTCTACCGAGATGGCCTCGCTAAATGGAGGTATAATTATCTATTGTCCACTAAATTCCGCATCAGATCAAATTGTGTTCATATGTATTAGAAGACGACATGCTTGCCGCTCGTCAGGACCTTGGCAATGGTATAATCTCAGCAATTAATCTTTCATTTGGTATCAGTAGCAAGGTTAGATCTAATTGCATGAACCTGTTTGAGAATTAGCAGTAGATTAATCTGTCTTCATATAACATGCCTAAAAAATCGCGCGTGGAGGTGTGGTACATGCGCATCAGGGATCACGTGCTTCAGCCAGCATCAGTGGCGCCGTAAGTCTTGCCTCGCGCACGCATCCTACCGGTGTCGTCGCTCGTCAGTTCCGAGCGCCGCCGTCTTCTCGTTTTTGCTGACGCGCCTCGCCTCATGGTGGTGCTTCCTCCGCTGCGCGCATCAGGTGTGAGGCGAGCGCATCGCAACGTGCTGCCGCCACCGCGTGCATCAAGAGCCACGCGAGCGCCGCATGCCGCCATCACCGCCGCCGCCGCCGCCGTTTGCATTAGTCGCCGTGCACATCATGCCGAGTCTCGACGACGCACGCATCAGGGCGATGCTCTGGTTGCCGTGCGCGTCGTGGGAACGTACTAGCGCAAGACGCGGCGTATCATCACCTTCCCCGCATAGCCGGCTCTTTTCCGTAACTGTCCCGTCGCTTGATCGATTTTTCCTGATGGTAGCGGCGACGGAGCAGGGAGCTGGTTTGGTCGATTAGGGATATGGCCTTGCACTCGTAACCTTTTCTTTTTCGAGACAATGCACTCCCCGTAACTGACTAGGCTGCCACTAATTTGGCCGGCCATCAAGATGGGTCTTACTTATTCTTGGGCCTCAAGATGGGAATGGGTCGGGTCGGCCCGCTGGGTCACTGACCCGGCCCAAAATCTCGGGGCCAATGGGCCAGGTGGGTTGGCCTCGAAACATAAAACGGGTCAGCGGAGCCGGCACCGTGTGACCCGATGGACCAGACGGGTCGACCCAGCCGTCTGATTGCGCTGCCCTAGTCCATCTCTGCCGCCGCCCCCCACGATCTCTGTAGGCCGCTCCCGACGATTTCTGCCGCTGCCGGCCATCTCTGCCGCCCTCGGCCTCCCCCGACCTTCTCTACCGGCCGCCCCCGACCTTCTCTGTCGATCTGCCGCCGCCGCCGGCTGCCCCTGAACATCTCTGCTGGCCCGCTGCCGCCGGCGTTCCTCCCGCCTCTCGTTCGTCGTCTTGGTCACCGTCGAGCTCGCTGACCTGCGGTCCCGTCCACCGTCTACCTCGCCATTCCGGTCGCTGTCCTCAACGTCATCATCTCGCAGGTGAGACTCTTGCCGGCTTCCTCCCTGTCCCAGCGCAGCTGCAATGCAAGCACCGGTCTTGTTTTGGTTATTCGTCAGTGTTGTCTGCAATGCAATCACCGGTCTTGTAATTGATTCTGCTACTTTCAGTCAGTGTACTCTGTAGCCATGGGATCTGTTACTTGCAGTGTTGGTTCTGTAGTAGTTCTACAGTGTTGGTCCCTGTCATAGTGTCATTCAGTCAGTGTATATGAACAATTACATGAAGAACTAGATCATATTTGATTGGAAATGTTTTATAGTGGATCATTTTGCCCAGAGCAAGCAACAGATTTGGGGATCATGGTAGTACCTTTGTTTATTTTGCTTGTCAAAGTAGAACAAAAACCATGCCTGGACCGGATTGGTTTGTGATAGTACTATTTATCAAATTTGAAACATGTTACGACTTCTAATAACTAATTCGTAGCAGTTTGTTTGTGTAGTTGTGATCAATAAATGCGCAGAATTTTCTCGGCGATGAGGCGGTTTAGTAGTGTATGGCTCCATCGATGTATGTTCGTGCGTGTGTTTAGATATTATCAGTGCTTTGTAAATTTCTTCCCCCGAATCCTATTAACTGTTTGGATTCTCAAACCAAATTCTGTTAAGTTCATATACAAAATTTGTTGGTTGTCCTGCACTAGTACAAGTAAATGAAATTTGTGTATTACATCTGCTGTTGATTTTGAAAGTTAATGCTCTCTAATGTTCCTATATTTCCCTCTGATCAGAAAAATGGAAGAGGAACAAGGGGACCATGAGGCATACCAAAGTGGTGGTTCATCGTTGATATCCGGTGCGACAATGAGAAGGGCTCAACCACCCCCAGGGGTGTCTCCTTCTTCGATAAAAATTTGTAGAGCTTATCATGGTGAGTATTGTTAATCTTTATTTTTCTAGGGATGCAAATTAATGGTTGCTAAAATAAGAAATACTCGTAATTGTAATGTTAACACTTGTGTCCTTTGCTCCGCAGGACGTTCACAAGACACTCGTATGGTTGATTTTGAAGAAGATGAGGCTGATGAAGAAGATGTTGACTATGAAGAAGAAGAGGAAGGAGAAGAAAATGAGGAAGAAGATGATGATGAAGAAGAACAAGAACAAGAGGGAGATAATTGTTGGGGAACGTAGTAATTTCAAAAAATTTCCTACGCACACGCAAGATCATGGTGATGCATAGCAACGAGAGGGGAGAGTGTGATCTACGTACCCTTGTAGACCGACAGCGGAAGCGTTAGCACAACACGGTTGATGTAGTCATATGTCTTCACGGCCCGACCGATCAAGCACCGAAACTACGACACCTCCGAGTTTTAGCACACGTTCAGCTCGATGACGATCCCCGGACTCCGATCCAGCAAAGTGTCGGGGAAGAGTTCCGTCAGCACGACGGCGTGGTGACGGTCTTGATGTACTACCGTCGCAGGGCTTCGCCTAAGCACCGCTACAATATTATCGAGGACTATGGTGGAAGGGCGCACCGCACACGGCTAAGAATATGATCACGTGGATCAACTTGTGTGTCTAGGGGTTTCCCCTGCCTCCGTATATAAAGGTTCAAAAGAGGGGGGCCGGCCGGCCATCATAGGGCACGCCAGGAGGAGTCCTACTCCTTTCGGGAGTAGGACTCCCCCCCTTTCCTAGTTGGAATAGGATTCGCGGAGGGGGGAAAAGAGGAGAGAGAGGAGGAAGGGGGGCCGGCCCCCTCTCCTTGTCCTATTCGGACCAAGGGGGGGGGAGGGGCGCGCAGCCCATCTCTGGCCACCTCTCCTCTCTTCCGCTAAGGCCCACTAAGGCCCATATACTTCCCGGGGGTTCCGGTAACCTCCCGGTACTCCGGTAAAATCCCGATTTCACCCGGAACACTTCCGATATCCAAACATAGGCTTCCAATATATCAATCTTTATGTCTCGACCATTTTGAGACTCCTCGTCATGTCTGTGATCACATCCGAGACTCCGAACAACCTTCGGTACATCAAAATGCATAAACTCATAATAATTGTCATCGTAACCTTAAGCGTGCGGACCCTACGGGTTCGAGAACAATGTAGACATGACCGAGACACGTCTCCGGTCAATAACCAATAGCGGGACCTGGATGCCCATATTGGTTCCTACATATTCTACGAAGATCTTTTGTCGGTCAGACCGCATAACAACATACGTTGTTCCCTTTGTCATCGGTATGTTACTTGCCCGAGATTCGATCGTCGGTATCCAATACCTAGTTCAATCTCGTTACCGGCAAGTCTCTTTACTCGTTCCGTAATACATCATCTCACAACTAACTCATTAGTTGCAATGCTTGCAAGGCTTATGTGATGTGCATTACCGAGAGGGCCCAGAGATACCTCTCCGACAATCGGAGTGACAAATCCTAATCTCGAAATACGCCAACCCAACATGTACCTTTGGAGACACCTGTAGAGCTCCTTTATAATCACCCATTTACGTTGTGACGTTTGGTAGAACACAAAGTGTTCCTCCGGCAAACGGGAGTTGCATAATCTCATAGTCATAGGAACATGTATAAGTCATGAAGAAAGCAATAGCAACATACTAAACGATCGGGAGCTAAGCTAATGGAATGGGTCATGTCAATCAGATCATTCACCTAATGATGTGATCCCGTTAATCAAATAACAACTCTTTGTTCATGGTTAGGAAACATAACCATCTTTGATTAACAAGCTAGTCTAGTAGAGGCATACTAGTGACACTCTGTTTGTCTATGTATTCACACATGTATTATGTTTCCGGTTAATACAATTCTAGCATGAATAATAAACTTTTATCATGATATATAAGGAAATAAATAATAACTTTATTATTGCCTCTAGGGCATATTTCCTTCAGTCTCCCACTTGCACTAGAGTCAATAATCTAGATTACACAGTAATGATTCTAATACCCATGGAGCCTTGGTGCTGATCATGTTTTGCTCGTGGAAGAGGCTTAGTCAACGGGTCTGCAACATTCAGATCCGTATGTATCTTGCAAATCTCTATGTCTCCCACCTGGACTAGATCCTGGATGGAATTGAAGTGTCTCTTGATGTGCTTGGTTCTCTTGTGAAATCTGGATTCCTTTGCCAAGGCAATTGCACCAGTATTGTCACAAAAGATTTTCATTGGACCCGATGCACTAGGTAGGACACCTAGATCGGATATGAACTCCTTCATCCAGACTCCTTCATTCGCTGCTTCCGAAGCAGCTATGTATTCCGCTTCACACGTAGATCCCGCCACAACGCTCTGTTTAGAACTGCACCAACTGACAGCTCCACCGTTTAATGTAAACATGTATCCTGTTTGCGATTTAGAATCGTCCGGATCAGTGTCAAAGCTTGCAACAACGTAACCGTTTACGATGAGCTCTTTGTCACCTCCATATACGAGAAACATATCCTTAGTCCTTTTCAGGTACTTCAGGATGTTCTTGACCGCTGTCCAGTGATCCACTCCTGGATTACTTTGGTACCTCCCTGCTAGACTTATAGCAAGGCACACATCAGGTCTGGTACACAGCATTGCATACATGATAGAGCCTATGGCTGACGCATAGGGAACATCTTTCATTTTCTCTCTATCTTCTGCAGTGGTCGGGCATTGAGTCTGATTCAACTTCACACCTTGTAACACAGGCAAGAACCCTTTCTTTGCTTGATCCATTTTGAACTTCTTCAAAATCTTGTCAAGGTATGTGCTTTGTGAAAGTCCAATTAAGCATCTTGATCTATCTCTATAGATCTTTATGCCTAATATGTAAGCAGCTTCACCGAGGTCTTTCATTGAAAAACTCTTATTCAAGTATCCCTTTATGCTATCCAGAAATTCTATATCATTTCCAATCAGTAATATGTCATCCACATATAATATCAGAAATGCTACAGAGCTCCCACTCACTTTCTTGTAAATACAGGCTTCTCCAAAGGTCTGTATAAAACCAAATGCTTTGATCACACTATCAAAGCGTTTATTCCAACTCCGAGAGGCTTGCACCAGTCCATAAATGGATCGCTGGAGCTTGCACACTTTGTTAGCTCCCTTTGGATTGACAAAACCTTCCGGTTGCATCATACACAACTCTTCTTCCAGAAATCCATTCAGGAATGCAGTTTTTACATCCATCTGCCAAATTTCATAATCATAAAATGCGGCAATTGCTAACATGATTCGGACAGACTTAAGCATCGCTACGGGTGAGAAGGTCTCATCATAGTCAACCTCTTGAACTTGTCGAAAACCTTTTGCGACAAGTCGAGCTTTGTAGACAGTAATATTACCGTCAGCGTCAGTCTTCTTCTTGAAGATCCATTTATTCTCAATTGCTTGCCGATCATCGGGCAAGTCAACCAAAGTCCATACTTTGTTCTCATACATGGATCCCATCTCAGATTTCATGGCTTCAAGCCATTTTTCGGAATCTGGGCTCACCATCGCTTCTTCATAGTTCGTAGGTTCATCATGATCTAGTAGCATGACTTCCAGAACAGGATTACCGTACCACTCTGGCACGGATCTTACTCTGGTTGATCTACGGGGTTCAGTAGTATCTTGTTCTGAAGTTTCATGATCATTATCATTAGCTTCCTCACTAATTGGTGTAGGTGTCGCAGAAACAGGTTTCTGTGATGTACTACTTTCCAATAAGGGAGCAGGTACAGTTACCTCATCAAGTTCTACTTTCCTCCCACTCACTTCTTTCGAGAGAAACTCCTTCTCTAGAAAGGATCCATTCTTAGCAACGAATGTCTTGCCTTCGGATCTGTGATAGAAGGTGTACCCAACAGTCTCCTTTGGGTATCCTATGAAGACACATTTCTCCGATTTGGGTTCGAGCTTATCAGGTTGAAGCTTTTTCACATAAGCATCGCAGCCCCAAACTTTAAGAAATGACAACTTTGGTTTCTTGCCAAACCATAGTTCATAAGGTGTCGTCTCAACGGATTTTGATGGTGCCCTATTTAACATGAATGCGGCCGTCTCTAAAGCATAACCCCAAAATGATAGCAGTAAATTTGTAAGAGACATCATAGATCGCACCATATCAAGTAAAGTACGATTACGACGTTCGGACACACCATTACGCTGAGGTGTTCTGGGTGGCGTGAGTTGCGAAACTATTCCGCATTGTTTCAGATGTAGACCAAACTCGTAACTCAAATATTCTCCTCCATGATCAGATCGCAGAAACTTTATTTTCTTGTTATGATGATTTTCAACTTCACTCTGAAATTCTTTGAACTTTTCAAATGTTTCAGACTTATGCTTCATTAAGTAGATATACCCATATCTGCTTAAATCATCCGTGAAGGTGAGAAAATAACGATATCCGCCACGAGCCTCAATATTCATCGGACCACATACATCTGTATGTATGATTTCCAACAAATCTGTTGCTCTCTCCATAGTACCGGAGAACGGTGTTTTAGTCATCTTGCCCAAGAGGCACAGTTCGCAAGTACCAAGTGATTCATAATCAAGTGGTTCCAAAAGTCCATCAGTATGGAGTTTCTTCATGCGCTTTATACCGATATGACCTAAACGGCAGTGCCACAAATAAGTTGCACTATCATTATCAACTCTGAATCTTTTGGCTTCAACATTATGAATATGTGTGTTACTACTATCAAGATTCATCAAAAATAGACCACTCTTCAAAGGTGCATGACCATAAAAGATATTACTCATATAAATAGAACAACCATTATTCTCTGATTTAAATGAATAACCGTCTCGCATCAAACAAGATCCAGATATAATGTTCATGCTCAACGCTGGCACCAAATAACAATTATTTAGGTCTAATACTAATCCCGAAGGTAGATGTAGAGGTAGCGTGCCGACTGCGATCACATCGACTTTGGAACCGTTTCCCACGCGCATCGTCACCTCGTCCTTTGCTAGTGTTCGCTTAATCCGTAGTCCCTGTTTCGAGTTGCAAATATTAGCAACAGAACCAGTATCAAATACCCAGGTGCTACTGCGAGCTCTAGTAAGGTACACATCAATAACATGTATATCACATATACCTTTGTTCACCTTGCCATCCTTCTTATCCGCCAAATACTTGGGGCAGTTCCGCTTCCAGTGACCAGTCTACTTGCAGTAGAAGCACTCAGTTTCAGGCTTAGGTCCAGACTTGGGTTTCTTCTCCTGATCAGCAACTTGCTTGCTTTTCTTCTTGAAGTTCCCCTTCTTCTTCCCTTTTCCCTTTTTCTTGAAACTAGTGGTCTTATTGACCATCAACACTTGATGCTCCTTCTTGATTTCTACCTCCGCAGCTTTCAGCATTGCGAAGAGCTCGGGAATAGTCTTATTCATCCCTTGCATATTATAGTTCATCACAAAGCTCTTGTAGCTTGGTGACAATGATTGGAGAATTCTGTCAATGACGCAATCATCTGGAAGATTAACTCCCATTTGAATCAAGTGATTATTATACCCAGACATTTTGAGTATATGCTCACTGACAGAACTGTTCTCCTCCATCTTGCAGCTATAGAACTTATTGGAGACTTCATATCTCTCAATCCGGGCATTTGCTTGAAATATTAACTTCAACTCCTGGAACATCTCATATGCTCCATGACGTTCAAAACGTCGTTGAAGTCCCGGTTCTAAGCCGTAAAGCATGGCACACTGAACTATCGAGTAGTCATCAGCTTTGCTCTGCCAGACGTTCATAACATCTGGTGTTGCTCCAGCAGCAGGCCTGGCACCCAGCGGTGCTTCCAGGACGTAATTCTTCTGTGCAGCAATGAGGATAATCCTCAAGTTACGGACCCAGTCCGTGTAATTGCTACCATCATCTTTCAACTTTGCTTTCTCAAGGAACGCATCAAAATTTAACGGAACAACATCACAGGCCATTTATCTACAATTAACATAAACAAGCAAGATACTATCAGGGACTAAGTTCATGATAAATTTAAGTTCAATTAATCATATTACTCAAGAACTCCCACTTAGATAGACATCCCTCTAATCATCTAAGTGATCACGTGATCCGAATCAACTAAACCATAACCGATCATCACGTGAAATGGAGTAGTTTTCAATGGTGAACATCGCTATGTTGATCATATCTACTATATGATTCACGCTCGATCTTTCGACCTCAGTGTTCCGAGGCCATATCTGCATATGCTAGGCTCGTCAAGTTTAACCTAAGTATTCTGCGTGTGCAAAACTGGCTTGCACCCGTTGTAGATGGACGTAGAGCTTATCACACCCGATCATCACGTGGTGTCTGAGCACGACGAACTTTGGCAACGGTGCATACTCAGGGAGAACACTTTTATCTTGAAATTTAGTGAGAGATCATCTTATAATGCTACCGTCAATCAAAGCAAGATAAGATGCATAAAAGATAAACATCACATGCAATCAATATAAGTGATATGATATGGCCATCATCTTGTGCTTGTGATCTCCATCCTTGAAGCACCGTCGTGATCACCATCGTCACCGGCGCGACACCTTGATCTCCATCGTAGCATCGTTGTCGTCTAGCCAATCTTATGCTTCTATGACTATCGCTACCGCTTAGTGATAAAGTAAAGCATTACAGGGCGATTGCATTGCATACAATAAAGCAACAACCATATGGCTCCTACCGGTTGCCGATAACTCGGTTACAAAACATGATCATCTCATACAATAAAATTTAGCATCATGTCTTGACCATATCACATCACAACATGCCCTGCAAAAACAAGTTAGACGTCCTCTACTTTGTTGTTGCAAGTTTTACGTGGCTGCTACGGGCTTTAAGCAAGAACCAATCTTACCTACGCATCAAAACCACAACGATAGTTTGTCAAGTTGGTGTTGTTTTAACCTTCGTAAGGACCAGGCGTAGCCATACTCGGTTCAACTAAAGTTGGAGAAACTAAAACCCGCAAGCCACCTATGTGCAAAGCACGTCGGTAGAACCAGTCTCGCGTAAGCGTACGTGTAATGTCGGTCCGGGCTGCTTCGTCCAACAATACCGCCGAACCAAAGTATGACATGCTGGTAAGCAGTATGACTTATATCGCCCACAACTCACTTGTGGTCTACTCGTGCATATAACATCAACATATAAAACCTAGGCTCTGATACCACTGTTGGGGAACATAGTAATTTCAAAAAATTTCCTACGCACACGCAAGATCATGGTGATGCATAGCAACGAGAGGGGAGAGTGTGATCTACGTACCCTTGTAGACCGACAGCGGAAGCGTTAGCACAACGCGGTTGATGTAGTCATACGTCTTCACGGCCCGACCGATCAAGCACCGAAACTACGGCACCTCCGAGTTTTAGCACACGTTCAGCTCGATGACGATCCTCGTACTCTGATCCAGCAAAGTGTCGGGGAAGAGTTCCGTCAGCACGACGGCGTGATGACGATCTTGATGTACTACCATCGTAGGGCTTCGCCTAAGCACCGCTACAATATTATCGAGGACTATGGTGGAAGGGGGCACCGCACACGGCTAAGAATATGATCACATGGATCAACTTGTGTGTCTAGGGGTTGCCCCTGCCTCCGTATATAAAGGTTCAAAGGAGGGGGGCCGGCCGGCCATCATAGGGCGCGCCAGGAGGAGTCCTACTCCTTCCGGGAGTAGGACTCCCCCCTTTCCTAGTTGGAATAGGATTCGCGGAGGGGGGAAAAGAGGAGAGAGAGGAGGAAGGGGGGCCGGCCCCCTCTCCTTGTCCTATTCGGACCAAGGGGGGGGGAGGGGCGCGCAGCCCATCTCTGGCCACCTCTCCTCTCTTCCGCTAAGGCCCACTAAGGCCCATATACTTCCCGGGGGTTCCGATAACCTCCCGGTACTCCGGTAAAATCCCGATTTCACCCGGAACACTTCCGATATCCAAACATAGGCTTCCAATATATCAATCTTTATGTCTCGACCATTTCGAGACTCCTCGTCATGTCTGTGATCACATCCGAGACTCCGAACAACCTTCGGTACATCAAAATGCATAAACTCATAATAATTGTCATCGTAACCTTAAGCGTGCGGACCCTACGGGTTCGAGAACAATGTAGACATGACCGAGACACGTCTCTGGTCAATAACCAATAGCGGGACCTGGATGCCCATATTGGTTCCTACATATTCTACGAAGATCTTTTGTCGGTCAGACCGCATAACAACATACGTTGTTCCCTTTGTCATCGGTATGTTACTTGCCCGAGATTCGATCATCGGTATCCAATACCTAGTTCAATCTCGTTACCGGCAAGTCTCTTTACTCGTTCCGTAATACATCATCTCACAACTAACTCATTAGTTGCAATGCTTGCAAGGCTTATGTGATGTGCATTACCGAGAGGGCCCAGAGATACCTCTCCGACAATCGGAGTGACAAATCCTAATCTCGAAATACGCCAACCCAACATGTACCTTTGGAGACACCTGTAGAGCTCCTTTATAATCACCCATTTACGTTGTGACGTTTGGTAGAACACAAAGTGTTCCTCCGGCAAACGGGAGTTGCATAATCTCATAGTCATAGGAACATGTATAAGTCATGAAGAAAGCAATAGCAACATACTAAACGATCGGGAGCTAAGCTAATGGAATGGGTCATGTCAATCAGATCATTCACCTAATGATGTGATCCCGTTAATCAAATAACAACTCTTTGTTCATGGTTAGGAAACATAACCATCTTTGATTAACAAGCTAGTCTAGTAGAGGCATACTAGTGACACTCTGTTTGTCTATGTATTCACACATGTATTATGTTTCCGGTTAATAGGGCGCGCAGCCCATCTCTGGCCACCTCTCCTCTCTTCCGCTAAGGCCCACTAAGGCCCATATACTTCCCGGGGGTTCCGGTAACCTCCCGGTACTCCGGTAAAATCCCGATTTCACCCGGAACACTTCCGATATCCAAACATAGGCTTCCAATATATCAATCTTTATGTCTCGACCATTTTGAGACTCCTCGTCATGTCTGTGATCACATCCGAGACTCCGAACAACCTTCGGTACATCAAAATGCATAAACTCATAATAATTGTCATCGTAACCTTAAGCGTGCGGACCCTACGGGTTCGAGAACAATGTAGACATGACCGAGACACGTCTCTGGTCAATAACCAATAGCGGGACCTGGATGCCCATATTGGTTCCTACATATTCTACGAAGATCTTTTGTCGGTCAGACCGCATAACAACATACGTTGTTCCCTTTGTCATCGGTATGTTACTTGCCCGAGATTCGATCATCGGTATCCAAATACCTAGTTCAATCTCGTTACCGGCAAGTCTCTTTACTCGTTCCGTAATACATCATCTCACAACTAACTCATTAGTTGCAATGCTTGCAAGGCTTATGTGATGTGCATTACCGAGAGGGCCCAGAGATACCTCTCCGACAATCGGAGTGACAAATCCTAATCTCGAAATACGCCAACCCAACATGTACCTTTGGAGACACCTGTAGAGCTCCTTTATAATCACCCATTTACGTTGTGACGTTTGGTAGAACACAAAGTGTTCCTCCGGCAAACGGGAGTTGCATAATCTCATAGTCATAGGAACATGTATAAGTCATGAAGAAAGCAATAGCAACATACTAAACGATCGGGAGCTAAGCTAATGGAATGGGTCATGTCAATCAGATCATTCACCTAATGATGTGATCCCGTTAATCAAATAACAACTCTTTGTTCATGGTTAGGAAACATAACCATCTTTGATTAACAAGCTAGTCTAGTAGAGGCATACTAGTGACACTCTGTTTGTCTATGTATTCACACATGTATTATGTTTCCGGTTAATACAATTCTAGCATGAATAATAAACTTTTATCATGATATATAAGGAAATAAATAATAAATTTATTATTGCCTCTAGGGCATATTTCCTTCAATAATGTGGATGAAGAGGGATAGGTTGAGATCATTGACATGAGAAAATTTTCTGAACCGGGAAGAAATTTTTTGTCTAAAGTGTGGAAAGAATATGAGCCAATCCGTGTTGATGGCATAGTTGTAGCTGCTGAGTGCAAACACTGTGCAAGGAATATTTGTGCTGAGCGTAAACATGGAACAAGTTCATTGCGCAAACATTTGAAGAGATGCAGGGAAAGGAAGAAGGTTCTTAGAGTTTCTGGACAACTGAGTGCTTCTATCGTGAGTGCTGATGGAGTTGCAATGGGGCTTTGGACCTTTAATCAGGCATTAGCACGCCGAGAGCTGATGAGGATGATAGTGTTGCATGAATTGGCATTCTCATTGGTGGAGTATGATGGATTTAGAAGATTTGTCTCTAGTCTAAATCCCAGCTTCAAGATGATATGTAGAAAAACAGTGAAGGAGGACTGCATGAAAGCATTCAAGGAAGAGAAGAGAATTCTGCAAAGGATGTTCCAAAACTCCAAATCCAAGATTTCTTTGACCACGGACCTGTGGACATCAAATCAGACAGTGGGGTACATTTGCATCACAGCTCACTTCATTGATGAGGAGTGGAAGCAGCAGAAGAGGATAGTTAAATTTGCCGCTATGGAGACGCCGCACACAGGAGCTGCAATGTTCAAAATCATAGTGAATTTCATAAGAGAGTGGAACATTGAAGATAATCTCTTTGCTGTGACACTAGACAATGCATCGAATAATGGTGCAATGATGAAGCTATTGAAGGCACATCTCCTGCTTAAGAAGATGTTACCTGGTGGTGGCAAGTTGTTTCACCAACGTTGTGCCGCCCATGTCATAAATCTGATATGTCAAGCAGGATTGAACTTCCTTGGTACAGTGATCAACATGATACGTGAAACTGTGAAATACATTCGAAGCTCACCAAGTCGAAAGGAAAAATTTCAAGAAATCGTTGAGCAACATGGTGTATCATGTGGGAGAACTCAAAGTCCTGATGTTCCAACTCGCTGGAACTCAACCTACATGATGATTGATATAGCAAAAGAGTATCGCAGAGTGTTTGACTCTTTGGCCATTCAAGATAAACAATATACCTTCAAGCCATCTTTTGAGCATTGGGAAAATGCCGAATATGTTTGCAGGCTATTGAAGGTATTTTATGAAGCCACTAATGTGATATCCGGCACTAAATATCCAACTGCTAACTTGTATTTCCATGAAATGTGGAAAGTGAAGCCGACCTTAGAGCAACAACATTATGAAGATGATTCTGAGATGGGCACAACGGTCAAATATATGAAGAGAAAATTCAGAAGATATTGGAAGATGACATGGTTGAGCCTTTGTATTCCAGTGATTTTGGACCCACAATTCAAGTTAAAATATATTGAGTTCCGATTTGGCCTAGAGTTTGGGAACGAAGCTGCAGCAATGATTGCTAAAATAAAAAATGTGTTCCAAGGGTTGTTCAATGAATACCTCCAATTGAATGACAATGGATCAGATCCCATGTCACAAGGAGGTGATGATGACATGGTTGTAAGTGGTGAAGATCCTATGGTTGATTGGGACCAACATGTCACCCTCACTGCTCGATCAACAAATTTGGATTCCACCGAACTTGATTCGTTCTTGTCAAAGGTACCCATCCGTCGAAGTGATCAATTCAATATCCTTGCATGGTGGCAGACGAACTCAGGTGAATACCCAACGCTGAGTCGCATGGCAGCAGCTATCTTGGCGGCTCCTGCCTCTGCGGTGGCATCCGAGTCCGCCTTCAGCACAGGGAAGAGAGTCCTATCAGATTTTCGAAGTCGAATGACCGCAACGACACTTGAAGCTCTTGTTTGCTTACAAGATTGGATAAGGGCCAACAGTAAAGCCATATGACACAAGTTTCTTCTTTGTTTCTTGTTAATGCTTCAAGTTTACAAGTTTCTTCTTCTTTTTCTGCAGCTAATACTCAACGTAGCTTTGCTTCAGTTCATGACATTATAATGGACTTACAAGGTATGAGAAACCTTCTGATGTATATAGTGCCATGTATATGAAAGTACACTTAAAGTATGAAGTCTGCTTTTTAATGAGGGATTTCATATCTACAGTTTGTTCCAGGGAACTATTTGCAAGATGCAGCCCAAACATGTAGGTGAATATATAGAGTGCTTTACACACAAAACTAGTGCTTTTTGTTTTTCGTTTCCCCAAGTTATACTTGATCTCTAATATATATTTCTTTTTTCTCTTAGATATGAATGTGTAGTTCAGATTCATTTTTTTCATCGCCAAACTATATTAAAAATATGCATTGCTAACTAAAGTAACTTGATTAGAATATGTTGTGGAGTGGATGACGAGTAGTGTATAATGGATATTTAGAAGTGTATTTTCTTGCAAACCTGATCATGAATTGGTTTTCTGGAAGACGCCTTTGCTACAAAGAATATTCCTCTGCTCATAAATATATTATTTAGTTTTTTTGAGGGATAAATATACTATTTAGTTGATGTGCACAGAATCACTCTTGTAACATTTCTTTGTAAATACAGATATCGAGGACTGATGCTTGTTGGAGCAATTGATGTTGAACCTGAAGCATATGGTGAAGCAAAGATATGTCAGCTTTCTCTATAACCTACTGGATGTGAAAAGTTTAGCATGTTGAACCTGTAATATTTTGATCTTGTCTGAGTCTGTTGGATTGAGGTCATTAGCTTGACGTTCTTTGAAACTTGTAATTTTTGATCTTGTTCGAATCTGTTGGATTGAGGTCTTTTGCTTGATGCTCTTGAAACATGTAATCTCATGATCTCGCCATTTTACTAAATGTGAAAAGGTTAGACCTTTCATTTTACTGTATTGTGTACAAGTTTGCTGACATATCTAATCTTTTGGAGACTTATTAGTAATTTGGCGAGGCCACAATTGTTGGACTGTGCAAACATTTGGTTCAAAAAACCTGTAATCCTCTGGGCTGTGTAAACATTTGCTAAATTCTGGGTCGGCCTCATGTACCCAATGGGTCAATGGGGCCACAAAATTCTGATGAAATGGGTCGGCCCGTGGCCTCACATATTGACCTTGGGGCCACGGGGCCGGGGCCGGGGCCAGGGCCGGGTCGGCCCATTCCCATCTTGACTTGAGCCGCACAGAAGGATTTTTGGTTAATAACTAGCGATGGCAGGCAGCCTCAGAGTTGCAGAGTAATCTAGTACTAGCATTGTCTCAAAAAAAATTCTAGTACTAGCACGTGCAGCTTATTTAGTTTTAACTCATCGGGTTCCTGGTACTTACAGGAAGAGTACATGCCAAGCTTTTAAATTCTGTTGTTATTTTAAAACAGTAGATGGCTGTTTAAACATTTGTACGATTCAGTATATTTCATGAGTATTTTTTCTTCTTCTTCCGGGTGTTGCATCATACAAATTAGAGCCTTAGCCTTTGCACCTGCTGTATATTTCATAGGTTACATGTGCATTAGTTCTGTTTGCTGCCGGTCATCAATTAGTTGCTAGTGCTTTAGTTAGGCAGCAGCGCATGATTCCTGCACTGCCGTCTCCTGTGCACAAGTTAATCGTACAATGTGCATTCTTATTTAATTCTGCTAACTAAATTGCGCGGTTGATTATTATTATTTTTACGTGCATTTCAGTCGTTATTCACGAGCATTAAGTGTTGAATTAGAATGGAACCAACGAGAAATTTTGGTTTAACACTGCTATATATTCTCACGATAATTGTGATAATTAATTTTAGTACTACATGGTTACATACTGACCAACGTTGTATGTGATCATGATTATTTTTGGACCTTTTATCTAAGGCTACTATATATCTTGGGATAATTGCAATAATTAATTTTTTGACGCATGATTATATTCTGACCAAAGTTGATTACGATCATGATTATTAGAATTAATTTCCCAATAAAGATATTTCATTTGTTCCTTTTTTCGTTACTGCCCAATGGTGTTGCGAATTAGGATTTAATTTATTTTTGGCATGTATTAATCAGACTAATGCAAATAACATGCAATAAGTCACAATTTGATATGGATGTTATTTTCAGAATTTTTAATTCTAATATCCATGTTATTTTACCCTTTAATTCAGCCTTCAACC
This sequence comes from Triticum urartu, assembly GCF_003073215.2. Classification (NCBI taxonomy): domain Eukaryota; kingdom Viridiplantae; phylum Streptophyta; class Magnoliopsida; order Poales; family Poaceae; genus Triticum; species Triticum urartu. Next base: position 23,405,879 of record NC_053027.1, on the reverse strand, counting down.
CATTAGCTGTTCCTGGGCACATCAGTGGAATTAGCATCTCAATGAAACTAATTTTGCTTCCTGGAAGGAGCATATTCTGAATGCCCTTGTGATCATGGACCTTGACTGCGCACTTAGAGAAAAAGTTCCTATTCCTCCGCCCTCTGATGATGAAAACCTTCTTGAGAAAAGTAAAAATTATGAGGCTAATAAGGAGAAATGGGAGCGCTCCAACCGCATGTCTGTCAAGCTCATGAAAAGCACAATAACTTATGGGATCAGGGAAGCAATTCCTGACTCTGTGTGTGCTAAAACTTACCTGTCATTAGTGGAGGAGCAATTCAAAAAATCCTCAAAAGTATATGCCAGCACATTGATAATGGAAATACTCATGGGCATGGTATGAAAGTGTTGCCATCAGAATATTGCTAATAAGGGTAATGACATAATTTCTTACATTTATGAATCATTAGTTTACTTATCTTCCCATAAATAATGTTGAGTTGACTCAGGTGCCACTTGCACAATTCGAACTCATTTCAGGGATTCCATTTTATTAGGACACTCCAAAAGGATGGATTGAAGTCTTAGATTTTTCCAGTTGGACTGATGTTCAAGCATTGGAGATTTGTTCATCCTCCATCTATAATATAATGTTATTTTCCTAGTATAAAGAGGGACCTTATTTTGTTTCTCTATTAGATGATGGATTTAAAACAAATATCATGTTATTAAGAGTTGTCATGACAGTTCTGGTTGTGATGTCTCTTGTGAATCCTTGAATGTTTATTATGAGTTTTATATCTAATCAAAATGATGTCACTATCATTTAAGCCATGTTTTGAAGGGGAGAAATGATCATTAAGAGTTGCCATGCTGTTTCTGATTGCAATGTCTGATCATTAAGAGTTGTCATGATGGTTTTGATTGCGGTGTCTCTTGTGAATCCTTGAATGTGTATTATGAGTGCTCATCAAGATGATGACACTACCATTTAAGACATATTTCGAAGGGGAGAAATGAACACTCTCATTAAGTAAGAGACACCTTCATTTCATCTACTTGGCTTATCTGATTTACGTGAAGCTATTAGTTATATTGAGGGAAATAAGCAAAGAAAACCGATAAAGGGGTTCTTCCATAGTACTCGGGATATGGAATTAATACACATAAAAAATGCGGTCCAGTTCCTAGCACTTATAAGTGTTTTACACTTTCATTACCTTCACCCATAAATTATTTGCATTGGCCCATTTTCCAGAAGAACAAAGTTTTTGTGTGCATATGTTATTGTCGCCCAATATTCACTGGTGTTAAACACTCTAATTCTTTGTAGAATGTTTGCATCAGTGGGAGCTATATACAAAAGGGCAATGAAAAATTAAAGTTGATGGGTCCATATAGGAAATAAGAAGGGAAATTGCATGTACGCTAAGATGAGTGGGAGCTAGTATATCACATTTGTACTTTATGGTACGATACATATAAAATTAGTTTTCCATTACTAAGCCTACTGTCTAAGGTGACAATGCAATTTTTTATTTTAGCTATGTTGTGATACAACCAGGCAAGCCTTGTGCCTTAACAGTTTTTCCTGGACTTTGGTACACTACATATATAATATTTTTGTGCGATAAGAAATCCACACATTAGTTCACGAGTAACAACAATTAAGTGAGTATCATGTTATGAAATATATTGTCCAAGACCAAATATTAAATTCAGCATATATGTACAAGAGCATGATAGCTGATCCCCTAACTAAAGGCTTACCATTAATTTTGCTAGCATAAGTATAACTCAAGGCCTCTAATTGTTGGGACAATTATGTAAATGAGATCTCGAATTTTGATCTGGACAATAAGAAAGTTGTTTCGCTCAATAAGTGCACATGATGATTAATAATGAAACAAACTACTAGGACCATAAGTAGGGAGTATGCCTGCATGCACATACAAACTCCCAACCATGAATAATTATCCGTGTCAACATGGAGTATTATGCTATAGATAATGGGGTTCCAGTAATAACTATTCGATTACTGTGAATACATTACCTTGGTATGGTATTTTTGTCGAGATATGGACTAATGATGATTAACCATTCGATCAAGTGGGAGAATGTTGGAATTATTATGTGATCAAATGGTCAAAATGTTGATTACCATAAGTTAATATGGGCCTATTAATTAATTTCAGGGTTAATACCAATTAAATGGCAATTAACAATTGGGCCGTGATTGGGGGGCCGAATTTATATTAACTAGATGATACCCCGCGCGTTGCTGCGGCAAATTATGATTATAAATTGATTAAAATAAAATTTAACATATGACTATATAATATCAAAATGGATAGTTCATGGTTGCGGATGGCAGCAGGAATAATAAGTTAACAACCGTATAGATCCTGTCAATGTGAAAACAAATGACATTGATAACGTCATTCTTGTGGAGTTCAATTCCAAGCACCAATATACTATATCTAAATAGGCCAAAATATTTATACTGCAAGCAATTCAAGCCAATAAAAACAATCAAGAAACAGTACAAACTTATAAGATAGTTAAGACAGCTTGTTACATGAGAAACACACACCTACATAATGCTCTGGCCAATAGATTACTTGAATGTTAGTTAGTTGCTCCCCGGATGTTGCCTGCCCTGTCATTGCTTTTCTAGTTTCGTACAATCTTTAGTGACATTCTGCAATTGTTATCATGACTGCTACATGTGTCGTCTCCTTTACCTCACCTATGAATGTTGTATGACCAATCAGCAGCATGGCAAGAAAAAAAAACAGAATTACTATGTCAGTTAGTTACGGATTGAACATGGCATTCAATAATGGTGAGATACCATGGGAAATGCGTAACATGACATTGATAATAAAGGGCGCGTAAAATGCAAGTATAGTCTAGAACATATAACATATAGAACTAACTTCATGATGTTCGCCCTTTGTGCTGGGCTTTTGCTTAACTGCTCTTACTATAATCATTCGATGCACGCTTATAAAGCTCTCAAAGAAGAAAGCAATCTCAGGACTCAACTATGTCTTATAAAGCTCGGAAGCTGTTTGTTGTGATAATGGATTTTGCAAACCTATGTCTTATAAAGCTCTCAAAGAAGAAAGCAATCTCAGGACTCAATTATGGAGATTGAAAGAGCCTCACTTGGCATAAAATTAATAAATCTCTGATTGGAAGGCTACATATTGTACTAACTTCTAGTGTATAAAATAACTTGACAATGAGAAAGAAGGATATCTCTAATATTTTATGTATATTAACATGTATGGTTACAGAAATCACTCATAAAATAGTTTTTAGCTTTCTTACATGATCAACAATTCAGAGAGTAAAAAAATTGAGAAAAAAATATCATATGTAGAAAAAACATGAGGGAGATGGGATTATTCTTTGATTACATTATAAAGATTACATTGGCCCACCTAACTTGCAGTCAATTTAAATCTTCATCAACTACCTTGTTGACATCACAAAACAAAGATCTGCACAAACATGAGTTGGTGACTTAATTTTAGTAGACTAATGCAGCCCAAAGATGTTGGTATTACTACTCAAATCAAAACAAATAGTCAAAGAATAATCAAATTTTAAATAAGAAGCAACAGCACAAACAAATATTTATATCCAACCAGCAAAAAATTAGTGTGTGACAACGCCTACGACGCGGACGATGGCTGCTCACTCCCCAGTTCAACAGGGAGGACATAGTGCAGCGTGTGGCAACTGATAAGGCAGGTAGGTTCATTGTTCAGAGACAATAACATGGAAATTCAGAGATTTCAAGAAAAATGGATTAGAGATCGACTTACATCAAGATCATCAGATCATTGTTTACCAAGACCATTCTTACGACCACCTTAGCCATACATACCGCACACTGTAGAACCTAAAGTAGTACCGACTCTTGTTAATTATGCTATTCCTCCGCAGCCCTTCCTAATCTCAAAGCAGACCTCATGTTCAGGTATACTGTATACTTGCCCATGGGCGTCCATAAACTGCAAACAAAATTCACACACACATACTCCGGCATAAGATAGATTAACTGGAACAAAATAACTGCATACCATCTCCTTGTAGAAGTATGTCTGGATGGCCTTACTATCTTTGATTTAGTAGAACAGGAACCCGTTGAAAAGATGCCAGTTGGAGTGGTATATCCCGAGCGGTCACCATGTGATTTTCAACTACAAAACAAAATGGGTTATTTACAGATAACATATAACCTAGCTT